>NC_141909.1:51864545-52167575 GCF_057802395.1 Ceratotherium simum simum
GCATAGCTTTGGAAGGAAAGGGTTTGAGAAAACAGTATATAAATCCTGCTGACTACTAATCTTTCTGCTCAAGGGGGAAGTGTGGGCATGCAGAAGTGAGCAGAAGATGAGTCAGAGGAGGGTTGTGATTTTCCGCATGTATGGGACACAACCGTAGAGGTAAGCCTGTTAGAACACATACCTGTCATCCTCTTCCTTACTCCACCTGCTCTAACTTAGGGTGTCAAGAACAGCATTTGGCACCCTATAGGTGCTCGATAAATACTTGTTGAATGACTAAGTGAATGTAGTACTTTGTTAAAAAATGGCATTACTGCCTTCTGTGGATAACTCAGTGATAATTCTGCTTTGTCAATTTGGAAACTGAGTCACATGGGAATGGGGGAATGCTGGGACACAGTGGGATAACATACTCTGCTAAATCTTGCTGTCTACTTTCTCTTTTTCTCTAAAAGGCTTCCCCACCACACCCCTTGGTTTATATATGGGAACATAAACATCTGATTTAATATTAATTTCCTCTTGCTAATATCAATGCATGGAATGAGTATTTGGGAGATCAGCCATTTTTGTTTCGTAAGACCACAAAATTGTTAAAAGGTAGAAATAATTCTTGCCCATTTGATAGCAGCAATTTAAACTGATACCTTGGATATTGGAAGGAGGGAGTTGCCTAAGGATGACAACTAGCCTCTGATCTAATTGGAAAGCCTTTTAAATGCCTCATTGTGGTTTTCACTTAATGGCTTATTGAAGCCATTATGCTCAGCATAAGAATCCTTAGCCATTGGCACCCAGAATGCAAGCCTGGAAGGCATGTCTCCTATTGATTAACTAATGAATTAATTAATCCAAAGAGCCTGTCTGTGTTCCTTACCAAAGATCTATGTATCTCAGGCTCAGGGGCGGTGAGGTAGAGGGGGAGACAGACTATGCACGAACACAAGATTAGTATAAAAATTCAACCTTTTTTTTTTCTGCAAAGCATAACCCATGAAGATAGAAGCATAACCTCCTTGCTGCGAAAGTGTTAGAGGTGATTTTGAGAACTTTATTAGTAGTCCTTGTGCTCCTCCCATCTGCATGTAACTTCTCGATTAGGGAATTACCTTACAATACCCCTAATTAATGCTAATTTATGCCCGTTTAGTGACCATAAAAATGTGTCACCAAATTTTAATTGCATGGGGAGGGTAGATAGATGAAAGTACTAAAGAATTAGCGTGTCATTTACTAAAGAGACCTTTAGGAACAATAAAGACCATCTGCCCTGTCAATCTTCATTCTCTGGAGACAACACTACACCTTAGAATCCAATGATAAATAAAATTGTCTGCTGTAGCAATGAGGGTAAACGTTGCCCTTCTTCATTATTTGTGTCAAACCATGATAGGTGGAACTTTTAGAGAGACAGCTTGTTGCAAATGCTGACTGTTCATTTTAAAATTAAGTTTTATGAGTAGCACAGCATTTTTATAGAACAAAGGTGACATCTATTATCCACTTAGGTCTCAAGAGTATATTTTTCATAGGTTGTTAATTAAATAGTTCAGAAGGCAGTTTTTGAAATGTATCAGGTGAATTCTTTATTTATATATGCCCCAGATTCCCAATATTCATGTACTTAAATGAGAATTTCATGTCAGTAGGTTTTGCAGACTATGGCAATGCTATTTCTAGATATCTCCTAAATTTACCTTTATATTTAACACTCTTGGCTTCGCTAGCAACTGACTTCAATACATAACAAAGCACACATGCTGTTCCAAGCTTCAAGGAGATTCAGCAGGCAACAAAATGGCATCTTTGATTCCTTGTGCCTAGTAAAGAGCCTGGCACATGGTACAGCCTCACAAAATATTTGCTGAATGAGTGAATGAATGAATGGATGGATGACTTCAATCATCTGCCATTGTGGTCTCTAGTCTTCACTACAGTTCCTGACAATGTGACAGTCCCAAGCTCCTCTAAATGGAGGAAGAAAAATCAATGAATATGTTCAAAGTAATGATAACTACACCCAAGACTCTGGCACAAACTCCTATTAGGTTACACCAGGTTAATGATATAATTGCTAAAACCTTTGGTACTCCCACCCCCAAACTCTTTTTAACTGGAAAGATTCCAGGTGATTCAGAAGCTCTTCTGGCTTTAGCTGTTCACAGTGAACCAGTAATCCCTACACTCATGGCCACACAGCCTACTTTCCCAGGTAGAATTGTTCCTAAACCACTCTTTTCTGTGCCTCCCTGACACAACCACTACCTTCAGAGCCTAGACTCAGAGCCCCAGGTGAGGACAATGCTCCTTTCTGCAGTAGTATCAAGAACTAACATCTCTGTCCCTATCCAGGATGACCACAGCCACCATAGGCAAGCCTATGAGTCCCTAGATCTTGGGATGTAGCCCTGAGAGGCAGAATTGTCTTTTTGATGAGTGGGTGGGGAAGCACTGCTTTAAGCTAGTGCTTGTTTGTGTTCAGGTCTGGTTACAGTCTAATAGCAGCTGGTCAGGGAAGAGACTTGCACAGATGCTCGACCAGGCATGGAGTCCCAGAGAAAGAGGACAGAGGCCAGGGCAGCAAGGGCATTATATTTTCCTGATGGGGAGATCTGCAAAGTGTGATTTATAATGATATAACATTTTCAAAAAGTCATCTAAAAAGAATATGCATAACATGAGCACAATTTTGTCAAAATTATGTGTGCAAAGTTATATATTTTCTTCCTATCTATCTACCTACCTACCTATCTATCATCATCTATCTATGGCATTTATAAGAATATGCAACCAAATTATAGAATGGTTATTTCTGGGTCCTAGGCATACAGATAAATTTCACTTACTTCTTAATATGTTTCTGAAATATTTTTGTTTGTTTGCTTGCTTTGTTGTTTTTTTTTTTTTTTGCAGTGAAAGATTCGCCCTGAGCTAACATCTGTCGCCAATCCTCCTTTTTTTTTTCCTCCCCAAAGGCCCCCAGTGCAGAGTTGTATATCCTAGTTGTAAGTCCTTCTAGTTCTTCTATATAAGCCGCCTCCACAGCATGGCAACTGACAGATAGGTGATGTGGTTCTGCGACCGGGAAGCAAACCAGGGCCGCTGAAGTGGTGAGAGTGCCAAACTTTAACCACTAGGCCATCAGGGCTGGCTCTGTTTGTTTGTTCTACAAACAGCAAGTATAACATTATTCCTCAAAAAAAATTATTACCACTTTGAATAGTAATAATAACTATAAAAAAAAAACATACTTGGTGACTAAAAGGTTCAGTGATCCTTGGCAATGATTTCTCTAAATTTCTGATTTCAGAAAATGAAACCCTTTATTTGCAGGATAAGGAAAATAAAACCTTTTTATCCCCTCTGATAATCTTAACATTCAGAAAATATAAATATTTTAAATGATGCAAGTAGGAAGAAAAGATACTGAATTTCACTGTGTAGTTGTTTTCTATCACTTTTAGAAACATCAACATTTTATCAGATCAGTCATCTAACATGTATTTACATTCATGTTATTTCTAAAACTCTCCTCTACTTTGGAAAACTTCCTTTAAAACCATCAACCTGTGCCTATATTAACCTAGTACTTGGAATGCCAAATCCCATTGACAACATTGCTAATATAGGAATGTTTGTAAAAGACCAAGGGCAAATTCTGCAATTATCCCCAAGTCTCAAAAAGCTAATGTCTCTTCCTTGAGTTCTTTGACAACTGGGCATTTATAAAATGTGTTCTCTTTTCCAAGCATTGAATTCTTTAAACAAACAGGCACCATCAACTTTATAAAGGAATGAGATTAGAACTACTTTCTCCTTATTTTAAAGAGTCTTTTTCCTTAAGAGTTGAATTAGAAAATGGCACAATTTACCATCAGAAATTTTAAGGCCATTTAGTCCATTGTATTGATTCCCATGTGACTCTAAGGCTGTATCAAAGATATGATAGAAGCAGAAAATGAAAAAGGTGAAACAAAACAGGATCAAGGTAATCTCAAAAATAGAAAGGAAAAGAAAACAAAAGGAAGATTTTCTTCCCCCTTTTAACCAAATTCCCTTGGGTCCAGTCTTTAATGCTCTAGAAGGTCTTAGGAAGGAAGAAAGGTTATCTGATTGGCATCAGGAATGCGATCATGGGGATTCTATTACAGGGGAAGTGAAAAGGAAGCCCCCATCTCTCTCCATCTGGCTCAGGGTCACCTCTGTCTGTGATGTTCCTTGTGACTGGGCAGAAAGATAAACATATGGCACCTCAAACTATTTTTCTTAGTTAAGGACACAGATAGAACCTGAGACTTTAAAAAATAAATGTCATACTTAATTGACTAAAAGGAATATTTAGAGGATATTTCATGGATTGGTGTCTTTGATGAAAAATTTTTTTTTGGATCATAAAAATTATTTGTATTCTATATGCTTACTTTAATTCTTTATTTTCCAGCACAAGGTCAGTTTTATACAGACAATATACTGTTTCTCATAAAAATGAAATGGCCCTTCTTCATATATGCAGGCTATAATTAAAATACATCAAGATATGTGGCAGCAAACTTTAAGACACTCAACCACTGACTGCCAGTAACAAGTCTAATCAACCCGTGAAGAGACTGACAACCAGGATTTTGCAGTTGCTGGAAGGTAGTGATTGTGCTGAGATATATGTGAGAATATATGTAATAAAGGAGTGAGAGGGAATCTGAGCTGTGGAGCTGAGATATCCAGCTACTTACAGTTACTCGGGCAGGAACCACATTCACTAAAATTGTTTATGGCTCTTAAAGGATTATTTAGGTGCTTGGTGCCTAACGAGAACATTGGTTATCACAGAGTCATTAAGGATATATTGATGAAATAATATCACAAAATGGCCTGATGAGCACTAGAGATATTTTATTCATTGTTGTAAATACTCTGAAATTTGCTTTTTGGCTTGCTTGGAATTAAAAGAAACACCACTAAGTATGTGATGCTGGGGAGATTCAGCCTGAGATAACGAAACTTAAGAAAAAGAAAATGAAAAGACGGGTTTAAGTACAAGGAATACAACAAGGCTATACATATATAAACATGGGCTTTCACTTCGTCATGTATTTCATACTTTATGGAATGAAGATGGAGGAAGAAAAACTAGGAGACAACTCAATAGGAAACCTTAATTGATTAGAATGCCAATGGCAGAAAGACACAACTGGAAGAATTCATTAAAGATTAGCTACATGCTATTGCAAACAAAACAAATTTAAACGATGCAGCCCAGGCAGATACTAGGAAATAAAATGGTAACAGCTGAGAGCCTGTTGGTAAGGGAAGTTCATATGGTTAGCTATTCCATACTTTCTCTCTCTCTCTCTTTCTCACACACACAGACACACACAGACACACACAGACACACACACACATCAAAATTCATTACCAACTCGTCCTTCAAGCTATTGTTGTTGGAAATAGGAAATGTTATATCTAGCAAATAAAAAGGAAGAGAAAGAGAAAGCAGTAAGGTCCTAAAAATGTATTAAAGCTCATATCATAGATACTTTTCTAAATAAAACTCTTGAAAGTGTTATAAGGTTCATTTTAAGTTACTATTGGCATTTCACCTCTAGATCATGCACATGGTAGAAGTATGGGAAAGTCTAAAATGTTCATTTTAATTTTTTTGTAAGATTTTACCATGCACTCTGTGTTTAGGTCTATAAAAGAAAAGAACCCTGATGATAAACATGCTTCAATTACATGTAACAGTAGACTTAGAAGGAGCATAGCAAGTCTTTGCTTTTCTTGCCAAACCTTTCTGCAACTTAATCTATACAAAATCACCTCTCGGATTACTGTCAAACATCAGCCTAAGAAGACTTGCCTTTTTTTCTCTCTCTAGCTTTTTCTGGGAAAGGCATAATATGTTTATGCTTCAAAGATTCTTTACTACCAGGAGATAGGCAAGTAAGAGTAAAGAGGAGAGGTAGGAGAGGCAAATGATGATTTAGGCAAACGATTATTTAGGCAGAATAGATGACATTGTTGTCAATATAAATAGTATTTTTTGAACACCTACTAAGTACCAGCAATAAAAGAGATACAACAATAAAAATACAGTCTAGGTCCTCAAGAAACTAAAAGTCTAGTAAAGGGATAAGAAAAGTCTATAAATAATCATATGGAAAAGAAAGTAAAGTAAGCTCAAAAAATAGGTTCAGAGTTGGGGCTGGCTGGTGGCATAGCGGTTAAGTGCATGGCGCTCTGCTTCAGCCGCCCAGGGTTTGCAGGTTCGGATCCCAGGCATGCACAGACGCACCACTTGTCAAGCCATGCTGTGGCGGCATCCCATATAAAGCAGAGGAAGATGAGCACAGATGTTAGACCAGGGCCAATCTTTCTCAGCAAAAAAGAGGAGGATTGGCATCAGATGTTAGCTCAGGGCTAATCTTCCTCACAAAAAAAAAAAAAAAAGGTTCAGAGAACCAATCTGGAAAACATCTTGCAAGATAAAGTTGACTTCAATAGGTAGAGCTAAAAAGAAGAGAATTATGGACACAAGGAAAGTACAGGTTGCAGGAAGCATGAGAAATGGTTGCATAACAGTTGGAATTCTAGTTGACTAAAGCATTGAAATATATATAGGAAATATAAAAAGTGAAAAGAAGACAGAGAAACAGGCTAAAACTCTCACAGAAGACTTGATCATACTAAGGATGTGCATGATAAAAATAATTTTTTCTTTTCTCATACTTCTCTGATTCTCTTCAGTCTCCTTACTGCACTGTGGTTTTTCTGATATTCCCCAGGGTTATATCCTTGACCTAATATTCAAGACATTCTCTATGGTCACATGGACTAATCTACTTTACATAAAATGCCAACCATCACTGACATCCTGATGACTCTTGGATGGGTTTCTCCAGTTGGAATATCTGAAGCCCTCTCTTAAGTACAAGATCCATGTTTCTAAATACTTAATGGGTTATTCATGTCAAATATCCCTAAAGCACCTCAAAATCAACATATTGCCACTTGCTCCTTCCCTAGATTTTGTAAATGACACTATCATTTGCCTGTTATAAAAGCAGGTTCCCTATTAAGCATACCATTTGTGCACTGGAGGAAACTAACCTGCTAAAGGAGTAGCCTGGGGCAATTTGTTAAGCATAGAGGACCATTTTGCGAAACTTGCAACCCCCTCCTGTTCTCATAAGGGATTAATTCAGTGGCTGTCTACCAAAGAGCAGCTCTTCTGTATGCTGGGCAGTGGCCTAAGAGGGAGGCTAGTGCAGAGCACTGAGCAAGTGGAGAAAATATTGACTAGGTTATTTAGATAATCTCTCAGGAAATGGAATTTGAAATGTGAGGAGAGTATTAGAGTATTAAGCAAGGGACAATGTTGGCAGAACTGCAAAAGGCACTAAGACACAGGCAGTGAAAGGAGGGTAGTTGAGTTACATTAACGGTGATGCACAGGAGTAGAGGTAAAGCAATTGTTAGGGCCCATCCTTATATCTCTAACACAGTGCCTGACATTCAGTAGGTATTCTACAGATATGTGTTGACTTTTTCATTTTGGATGTGATTATATAGCCACTATAACTGTCTGACTTTCTGGGCCTCTGAAGTTGAGAGTAGGAAGAATAAGCAGCAATTGTTGCAAGGTAAGAGATAAGAGGTAATTATGGCCTGGGTTAGTGTAAGAAGATACATATGAGAGAAAAATTGGTATTTAGAATCTCCAACACTTACATGATATAGTTAAAGGAAAAATGAAAGATAGCCTTGAGTGACTAAGCCTGAGTATCCTGAGAAAATGTTTGAATCTTCAATAACACTATGAAAGTTTAGAGGAGGAGCTGGTTTGGAGATGATGTGGATGAGTTTGGTTTTGGAAGCTAGAGACAAGGTTTAGGGAGCATTTCTCATGAAGGAAAGAAGTATTCCTTGAATGATAGTATTCCATATGATATTTAATATTTAAGTACCCTATACAGAGTATGATAATAAATACTATTATTAAAAATAATATAATAGAGAAGTCAAGATGGCAGCGTAGGCAGACTCTGAACTCACCTCCTCCTGCGGACACAGCCAATTTACAAGTACACGTGGAAAAATTGCCCCTGAGTGAGAACTGAAAACTACTAGATAAGAGGAACTCCTGCAACAAAGGACAATCCTAATCGAGGTGGAAGAGGCAGAAACTCCCTTCTGCAGAGAAAAAACGCTGCCTTCACAAGCCGCAGTGCCTCACGGCTGCCCGGGAACAGCGCACAGGTCTGCAGCCCTCCCTGGAGGCGTGGGGCCCTGAGCTGGGAGCGCCCCCGCTGTGGGCATTTTGTGGACCCAGCACAATCAAGATGAGTGACATAATATGTGACTTTGCCTACTACTAAAACATTGGGGAGTACCCCCAGAAAAGCTGGCTCACAAAGAAATTAAAACCAGCTCTTAAAGGGCCCACGTGCAAACTCACCCATTTCAGAAAGCAACCGAAAATCACCAGAAAGAAAGGTGCACAGTGCTTTGGTGAAAAGACACTCACCTGATAGGCTCTGAGTGCTTGCAGTGAGAGGTGAGACCTCTCCAGGGACTGGGACATTGGCGGAGGCCATTGTTGTGGCCTGGGGTGGGCGTGCTGACACAGACGCCATTGGAGTTCTCCCTGGGGCCTGCAGGCCCAGGTCTGTCCCACCCACTGGAGCACCAATTTAATCTAGCTCAGCCAGGGCAGGCAGCACACCCTACAGACTGGCCCCACTCAACAACAAGCCCTCAGGCAACTTGTGGGCCTGCATAGATTGGTGACTGGATTCTCTGCAGCCTGGCAACTGAGCCCACTTCAGTGAGGCAGGACGTACACAAGGAGCTGGTGGAGAGTGTGGGGCAGTGGTGGAGTATGTGGGGCTCCCGCCGTGGAGAGACTGGGTCTACTTCAGGAGGTCAGGGCACGCAAACAGGGCAGGACTGTGTTGACTGTGTGCATAGACCTATGGGTGGCAGGGCTTGTCAGCTGCAGAAGACTTGTGCTTCTCAAAGACCCACGTAGGGGGTTTGCCCCGCCTTCCAAAGCCTGAAACAATTGGGTGCTCCCGTGCCTGAGGCCAGCCCCACCCAGATGCAATCCTCAGAGAGCTGACAAGAGACAAAAAGGCTGGAGGCTTATAGCAATTGTAAGCCCCTGAGCCTAACAACCTGCCACACTGGGGGCCTACTCACTTAAAAGAAATACTGCAACACAAATGTGGTATTAGAAGTTGCAGCCAACTGTGCTGGGGCTCCCCACACCTGATAAAGAGACTGAAGGGCCCACAACAACTACAAGCAGCTGAGCATTACAACAGCTGGCCAGGAGCATAACTTGGCCTCCCTGGGCGCCTACAGGGAGAGTAAACAGGCCACAACAGAAGGACACACGTAGCCCACATAGGGGTCACCCCTGGAATATTGAGAACTGAGGGAAGCACACTAGGCCTCCTAAGCCATCACTTACATAAGGTCACCTATCCAAGAGCAGGAGACATAGCTCACCTACTTAATACGTAGACACAAGCAGAGGGAAAGAGGTAAAATGAGGAGACAAAGGAATACATTCCAAGTAAGGGAACAGGACAAAACCCCAGAAAAGGAACTAAGTGAAACAGAAATGAGCAACCTACCTGACAGAGAGTTCAAACAAAGAGTGTTAAGGATGCTCGCTGATCTGGGGAGAAGAATAGATGAACTCAGTGAGAATGTCAACAAAGAAATGGAAGATATAAAAAAGAACCAATCAGAAATGAAGAATACAATACTGGAAATGAAAAATTCACTAGAGGAACTCAAAAGCAGAGTAGAGGATACAGAAGAAAGGATCTGTGAGCTGGATGAAAGACTAGAAGAAATTACCCAAGGTGAACAGGTAAAAGAGAAAAGAATTAAAAAGAGTGAGGACAGTCTAAGGGACCTCTGCGACAACATCAAGCGCACTAACATCCGTGTTATAGGTGTCTCGGGAGGAGAAGAGCGAGACAAAAGGGCAGAGAATATATTTCAAGAAATAATAGATGAAAACTTCCCTAACCTAAGGAAGGAAACAGACATCCAGGTACAGAAAGCACAGAGAGCCCCAAACAAGATAAACCCAAAGAGGCCCACACCAAGACACATCATAATAAAAATGTCCAGAATTAAAGATAAAGAGACAATCCTAAAAGCCGCAAGAGAAAGACAAGTTACATACAAAGGAAACCCCATTGGGCCCGCCCCGTGGCTTAGCAGTTAAGTGTGCGTGCTCCGCCACTGGTGGCCTGGGTTCGGATCCGGGCGCACACCGACGCACCACTTGTCTGGCCGTGCTGAGGCAACATCCCACATACAGCAACTAGAAGGATGCGCAACTATGACATACGACTATCTTCTGGGGCTTTGGGGGAAAAAAAAGGAGGAGGATTGGCAATAGATGTTAGCTCAGAGCCGGTCTTCCTCAGCAAAAAGAGGAGGATTAGCATGGATGTTAGCTCAGGGCTGATCTTCCTCACAAAAAAAAAAAAAAAAGGAAACCCCATAAGGCTATCAGCTGACTTCTCAGTAGAGACCTTACAGGCTAGAAGAGAGTGCCACAATATATTTAAAGTGCTAAAGGAAAAAACTTACAGCCAAGAATACTCTACCCGGCAAGGTTATCATTCAAAACGGAAGGAGAGATCAAAAGTTTCCCAGACAAGCAAAAATTAAAGGAGTTTGTCACCAAGAAACCAGTGCTACAAGAAACGTTAAAGGGACCAATTTAAGGGGAAAAGAGAAGACCACAAATAGGAAAAATTATCTATTTCCATGATAAGAGGGTAATGGATACAAACGCACAAAAAAGAGGTTAGATATGATATCAAAAACATAAACGGAGGGAGGAGGGGAGTTAAAGAGCTTTCAGACAGAGGTCAAACTAAAGAGACCATCAACTCTGTATAGAGGACTACTAAAAACTGAGAAAAAACAAAAGTTAAAAAATGGCAGTAAGTACATACTTATCAATAGCTACTTTAAACGTCAATGGACTAAATGCTCCAATTAAAAGGCATAGGGTGGCTGACTGGATAAAAAAACAAGTCCCAGAGACACACTGCAGACCTAAAGACACTCACAAACTGAAAGTGAAGGGATGGGAAAGATACTCCATGCAAATGACAATGAAAAGAAAGCTGGGGTAGCAGTACTCATATCAGACAAAATAGACTTTAAAACAAAAACTGTAAAAAGAGACAAAGAAGAGCATTACATAATGATCAAGGGAACAATCCAACAAGAGGATATAACACTGTAAATATCTACTCACCCAACGTAGGAGCACCTAAATATATAAAGCAATTATTAACAGACATAAAAAGAGAAATAGTAACACAATAATAGTAGGGGACTTTAACACTCCACTCACACCAACGGAGAGATCCTCCAAACAGAAGATCAATAAGGAAACACTGGCCTTAAATGACACACTTGAACAGATGGACCTGGTAGATATATACAGAGCATTCCATCCAAAAACCGAAGAATACACGTTCTTTTCAAATGCACATGGAACATTCTCCAGGATTGATCACATATTAGGCCACAAAACAAGTCTCCATAAATTTAAGAAGACTGAAATAATACCAAGCATCTTTTCTGACCACAAGGGTATGAAACTAGAGATCAACTATAGGAAGAAAATCAGAAAAGCCACAAATACGTGGAGATTAAACAAAATGCTACTGAACAACGATTGGGTCAATGAAGAAATCAAAGGAGAAATCAAAAAAAACCTGGAGACAAATGAAAAAGAAAATACGACATGCCAGAATTTATGGGATACAGCAAAAGCAGTTCTAGGAGGGAAGTTTATAGCAATACAGGCCTATCTCAACAAACAAGAAAAATCTCAAATAAACAATCTAACAATGCACCTAAAGGAATTGAAAAAAGAAGAAAAAACAAAGCCCAACATAAGTAGAAGAAGGGCAATAATAAAAATCAGAGCAGAAATAAGTGAAATAGGGCCGGCCCCGTGGCTTGGTGGTTGAGTGAGCACGCTCCACTGCTGGCGGCCCGGGTTCGGATCCCGGGCTCGCACCGATGCGCTGCTTCTCCGGCCATGCTGAGGCCGCGTCCCACATACAGCAACTAGAAGGATGTGCAGCTATGACACACAACTATCTACTGGGGCTTTGGGGGGAAAAGTAAATAAATAAAATCTTTAAAAAAAAAAAAAAAAAAAAAAGAAATAAGTGAAATAGAGCGTAAAAAAAAAATAGAAAAAATGAATAAAACCAAGAGCTGGTTCTTTGAAAAGATAAACAAAATGGACAAACCTTTAGCTAGACTCACCAAGAAAAAAAGAGAGAAGGCTCAAATAAGTAAAATCAGAAATGAAAGAGGAGAAATTACAACAGACACCTCAGAGATACAAAAGATTATAAGAGAATACTATGAAAAGCTATATGCCAAACAATTCGACAATCTGGAAGAAATGGATAAATTCTTAGAATCATACAACCTTCCAAAACTGGATCAAGAAGAAGTAGAGAATTTGAATAGACCAATCACCAGTAAGGAGATCGAAACAGTAATCACAAACCTCCCCAAAAATAAAAGTCCAGGACCAGACGGCTTCCCTGGTGAATTCTACCAAACATTCAAAGAAGACTTAATACCTATCCTTCTCAAACTCTTCCAAAAATTGAGGAGGGGGGGAAGCTCCCTAACTCATTCTATGAAGCCAACATTACCCTGATACCAAAACCAGACAAGGACAACACAATAAAAGAAAATTACAGGCCAATATCACTGATGAACATCGATGCAAAAATCCTCAACAAAATACTAGCAAATCGCATACAACAAAACATTAAAAAGATTATATACCACGATCAAGTGGGATTTACTCCAGGTATGCAGGGATGGTTTAACATTCGCAAATCAATCAACGTGATACACCACATTAATAAAATGAAGAATAAAAATCACATGATCATCTCAATAGATGCAGAGAAAGAATTTGACAAGATACAGCATCCATTTATGATAAAAATTCTGAATAAAATGAGTATAGAAGGAAAGTACCTCAACATAATAAAGTCCATATATGACAAACCCACAGCTAATATCATCCTCAATGGTGAAAAACTGAAAGTTATCCCTCTAAGAACAGGAACCAGACAAGAATGCCCACTGTCACCACTCCTATTTAACATAGTATTGGAAGTCCTAGCCAGAGCAATCAGGCAAGAGAAAGAAATAAAATGGATGCAAATTGGAAAGGAAGAAGTGAAACTCTCACTATTTGCAGATGACATGATTTTATATATAGAAAACCCTAAAGAATCCACCAAAAAACTTTTAGAAGTAATAAACGAATACAGTAAAGTTGCAGGATACAAAATCAACATACAAAAATCAGTTGCATTTCTATACACTAACAAGGAAGTAGCAGAAAGAGAATTTAAGAATACATTCCCATTTACAGGTGCAACAAAAAGAATAAAATACCTAGGAATAAACTTAACCAAAGAGGTGAAAGATCTGTAAACTGAAAACTATAAAACATTGCTGAAAGAAATTGAAGAAGACACAAAGAAATGGAAAGATATTCCATGCTCTTGGATTGGAAGAATTAACATATTTAAGATGTCCATACTCCCTAAAGCAATCTACAGATTAAATGCATTCCCTATCAAAGTTCCAACAACATTATTCACAGAAATAGAACAAAGAATCCTAAAATTTATATGGAACAACAAAAGACCCTGAATAGCTAAGGGAATCCTGAGAAAAAAGAACAAAGCTGGAGGTATCACACTCCCTGATTTCAAAATATACTACAAACCTATAGTAACCAAAACAGCATGGTACTGGCACAAAAACAGATACACAGATCAATGGAATAGAATCGAAAGCCCAGAAATAAACCCACACATCTATGGACAGCTAATCTTTGACAAAGCAGCCAAGAACATACAACGGAGAAAAGAAAGTCTCTTCAACAAATGGTGTTGGGAAAACTGGATAGCCACATGCAAAAAAAATGGAAGTAGACCCTTACCTTACACCATACACAAAAATTAACTCCAAATGGATTAAAGACTTGAATGTAAGACCTGAAACTATGAAACTTCTAGAAGAAAACATAGGCAGTACGCTCTTCGACATCGGTCTTGGCAACATATTTTCAAGCACTATGTCTGACCAGGCAAGAAAAACAATAGAAAAAATAAACAAATGGGACTAAATCAAACTAAAAACCTTCTGCACAGCAAAGGAAACCACAAACAAAACGAAAGACAACCTAACAATTGGGAGAAGATATTTGCAAACCATACATCTGATAAGGGGTTAATCTCCAAAATATATAAAGAACTCATGCATCTCAACAACAAAAAAACAAACAACCCAATTATAAAATGTGCAAAAGACCTGAACAGACATTTCTCCAAAGAAGATATACAGATGGCCAACAGGCACATAAAAAGATGTTCAAAATCATTAACTATCAGGGAAACACAAATCAAAACTACAATGAGATATCCCCTCACACCCGTCAGAATGGCTATAATTACAAGACAGGAAACAACATGTGTTGGAGAGGATGTGGAGAGAAGGGAACTCTCATACACTGCCTGTGGGAGTGCATACTGGTGCAGCCACTATGGAAAGCAGTATGGAGATCCCCCCAAAAATTAAGGCTAGAACTACCATATGATCCAGCTATTCCACTGCTGGGTATTTATCCAAAGATCTTGAAAATACCAATGCGTAAAGATACATGCCCCCCTATGTTCATTGCAATAGCCGTGACTTGGAACCACGTTATTCACAATAGCCAAGACTTGGAAGCAACCTAAGTGCCCATCAAGGGACGAATGGATAAATAAGGTGTGGTATATATACACAATGGAATACTACTCAGCCATAAGAAATGATGAAATCCAGCCTTTTGCGACAACATAGATGGACATTTAGGGTATCATGCAAAGTGAAATAAGTCAGAGGGAGAAGGTCAAATACCATATGATGTCCCTCATTAAGTAGTAGATAATAACAACAACAAACAAACACCTAGAGAGAGAAACTGGATTGGTGGTTACCAGAGGGAAAGTGGGGAGGGAGGAGGGCGAAAGGGATGGGTTGTAACTAGTATTTGGGTGGTGAACATGATGTAATCCATGCAGAAATAGAAGTATAATGATGTGCACCTGACTTATACAATTTATAAACCAATGTTACTGCAATAAACAAAAAATTTTAAAAAAACAAATAAATCAAAAATAACAGTATAATATAGTTTTCATTGAATGATGTACAAAAAAAAGGTATATACTGATTTTCATATCATGTTCTATATGTTCCCAAGCAGAGAATCTGTGATTATTATTTATAAAATAAATTAAAATATTGTTATAAATTCCACATCACAGAATTATTTTCTCTGGTAAATTTACAGTTTACTGATCGACTCCTATGTTACAATGTCCTATTAGTCAGCTGTGTTTTCTTATCCAGATAACATTATCAATTATTAACTTCCTCAGCTTAGTTGATCTATAAAATTAGTAGTACTTATTTTCTAAAATGAATGGTTGAATTTATTTTATAATTTGCTCAAATAAATTCACGTTTACTTTTTATTAATTTGTTAGCACCTTAGAAACATTTTCAATAATCATGATTGTAAATCATGTTATCAACTATTTTCCCCTTACAGACACTTCCCAAGACTTTCTATAACTATGGCTATTTTTGTTTTGTTTTGTTTTTTTGTTTTGTTTTGTTTTGTTTGTGAGGATGATCAGCCCTGAGCTAACATCCGTGCCAATCCTCCTCTTTTTGCTGAGGAAGACTGGCCCTGAGCTATCATCTGTGCCCATCTTCCTCTACTTTATGTGGGATGCCACCACAGCATGGCCTGACAAGGGGTGCCTTTGCGTGTGCCTGGGATCCAATCCTGGGCCGCCAGCAGCAGAGTGTGTGCACATAACCACTGCACCACAGGGCCGGCCCCAACTATGGCTGTTTTGATTAGAGTGTTGTTTATAAGTATTACTATTTTTTATCTATATAAAATATGATATGATTATATACTTTTTTTTATCTTTTGTTTTTTATTTATTGAGGTAACATGGGTTTATAACATTGTGTAAATTTTAGGTGTACATCATTATACTTCTATTTCTGCATAGATTACATCATGTTCTCATGTTCACCACCCAAATACTAATTACAAGCCATCACCACACACATGCGCCTAATTATCCCTTTTGCCTTCGTCCCCCCACACCCTTCCCCTCTGGTAACCACCAATCCAATCTTTGTCTCTATGTGTTTTTATTACATACTTTTAATTTATCTCATTTATTTTAATAGAGTAGATTTCTGTTAGGCCATTGGTTCTTTGAGATTAAGTACATTTCTGAAATTAGCCTGTTGCCTCTATCTTTGCAATTTTTTCTTGTTTAAAAATTATGACACGATTTTTCACTTGGGTCTCAGTTTCTTCACCTATGAAATGAGGCAGTGCGGCTAAGTGACTTAGGGTCTCTTCAATCCTAACATTAGTTCATTCTTTGGCTCTTATATATAAGAGAGTTGGCTATGTCTATTTCCAAGGTTGCATAATTACCCTATCCTCCTGGCTCATTATATCACATTTGCAGTGTCATTAATATTAAATATTGAGGCAGCTTGTGTAAATAACATAGTGCTGTGACCTAAAGCTTATGCACAAAAACTTTCATTATGAATATTTCTATTTCTTCTTTTTTAATATCTGTAATTTTTGTACACATTGAAGGAAATGCAGGAAAGAAACAGAGTAGGCAGAAAAGAGTAGGGGAGGGGCATTGCTTTGTCCTAATGATGATGTCCATTATGAAGATGTAATAAATGTATAGTAATTTTATTTTTATTGAATTTTCCTCCATTCTCAATTGAGGAGCAAATCATATAATTTTGCTGGCAACTATTGCCCTCTTGGATAATTTATATTGCAGAAAGAAAGGCATGCTCTCCATGGATATTTGTTATGTTTTTCTTTATCATTATTCTTAAGTAGCTGATTTACACCTGTTGAACTGTCATTATTCACTATTTGCAAATGATGCTGCAACGTTATGGTCATTGAGGGGTTATATCCAGAATCCAACTAAAGAAAAACTAACTCAATTCTTCATTTTCAGTCAACATTACAGAAGGCTTTTAGATTCATTTGGAAGCTTATTGCACTGCTAACCTTTGCCATTTTTATTCCCCTTCCATTATCCAAAATAATGTATTTTTCATCTGTAGTAGATATACAAATTTGATCCTAGCTTTAGGCAATGTAATGGTATGTTTCAACTTCTATTTTATAATGATCACTCTGCTGGATAATGGGATAGCAACAGGATGAGAAAGAAAAGAAGAGAGACAGAGAGCAAGAATGTAAGAGAGAGATCAGTGTTAGAGGCAAGAGATGATGGTGACTTGAACTAGGGAAATTAAAGTGGGGTAAAAAGATTTAAATGGATTTAAAAATTATTTAGATGATATATAAATAGAGTAGAGTGACAAACAAATTAAACATAATTCCAGGTTTCTGGCTTAAGTAACTAGGTATGGTGGTGCCATTCATTCAGATTGAGAATATCAGAAGAGGAGCAAATGATGGTAGTTTTGATACAATGTAGAGTCTGAGTGGGAATATAATGGGTGTGTCTATACTTCCTGAGTTTGAGGTACCTACTAGATAGTTAAACGAACATATGCATGAAATTTGGACCTTGTGATAGTCAGCCTCCAGGATTGCCTCCTATGATTCCTGCTTTCTGTTATCCATACTCTTTTACAGTCTCTTCTCACATTGTGTGAGCACTGGTCTGTATGACCAATAGAATACAGCTGAAATGATTACATGTGACTTCAAAGCCTAGATAATAAAAAGCATCATTGCCTCCCTACTTGCTCTGTCTTAGATTACTCAGTCTAGAAGAAACCAGCAGCCATGTTTTAAGGAAACTCAAGCAGCACTAAGGATAGGTCCACATGATAAGGAACCGGGGCCTTCTGACAACAGCCGTGTAAGCCATATTGGAAGCAGATCCTCCAGCCCCAGTCAAGTCTTCAGATAACTGAAGCCCCCAACAATAGATTTCCTGTAACATTTTGAGTCACTTTGAGCCATAACATCAGTTATACTGTTCCCAGACTCCTGATCCTCAGAAACTGTGTGAGATTATAAATTCTTGCTGTTTTAAGCTGCTAAATTTTGGAGTAATTTTTCATGTAGCAATAGATAACTAATACAGACCTCAATAAAGAGATCTAAACCAGAGATAAAGACGAGAATCATTGAAATCAGTTTCATAGTTTTGGATGAGTTGAGCTTTGGTATTGTGTATAGGAAGAAGACAAACAGAGGAGAGAATCTTAAATACAGCAATATATAAGGGCCTGGAATTATGGGGAAAAAGTCCAAAAGAGACTGAGAAGTGGCTAAAAAGGCGTGAGGAAAATAAAAAAGGGTAATGTCATAGAAGCCACATGAAGAGAATATTTTGAGAAAGAAGGTGGAGGGAGGGGTTACACAACTAACAAATTCTGCTAAGAGGTCAAGTCAAAGAAAGACAAATATAGTGACAGTCAGGAGATCGTCTGTATGGAAAGCAGTTTCAGAGAAGAGTTAAAAATAAAAACAAACAAAAAAAGTGAGCTGAAACTAGACCTTGGATTGTTCTGAGGGCAAATGCCTATTATGATCACTACCACAACTCAATACTGAACTTTGGTCAGCAGCAAGTTTTAATTTTGGAAAGCAACTAAAGGTGGTCTCCCACGTACGGTGTATTCTTTACTTAGAACAGAAGCAACATCTAGATCCTCAGATTTCCAATGGGAAAGATATACCAACTATGAGCTCAAGTGAAAGAATCAATGGATATGCAAGGATACAAATCACCATACGTGAGCATCAAGAGAAAAAAATTGATTAAAACTATCAAGAAATTCAAATATTGACATTTTCAGAAAAGACTACAGAATTATTATATCTAAAAGCATAAAAATTAAAATACAGATTCACAAAATGGTCAAGCATCAAAAGAATCCCAGAAAAAAATGGGCAGAATTGAAAAAGAATAAAACAGAAATCTAAAAATAAAATTATTGAAATTAAAATATTCAGTGGATAGGTTAAACAGCAGATTGGATATGGGTAATGAAAGAATTATTTAATTGCTGTAGGCTGTTTCAATGACATATTGAAGATGGAGACCAAAAGGAGAAAAAAAAGAGCTGAAACTAGAGCAGATTAAAAAAAAGATCTTTAGAAAGGATCAGAGTTCAGCAGAGAGAGACACAAATATGGAAGATATGTTTAAAAAATAAAATAAAATAAGAGACATGGAGAATAGAATGAGACTAGTGAAAAAGAATGAAAAGCAGACCAACCTATACATGAAGGAAAATAATGTATGACACAGGTGACTTGGTAGATCATTCGAGACAATTCCATAAATGATACTGGGACAAATTATATCACATGGGGAAAAATACAAGTATATTGCTACCTCAAACTACACAAGATACAATCAATAAAACCTTATTGAACAATTATCATGCGCCAGGCGCTGCATTTATTTTGAGGCATTCAGCATTGATAGGTACAGTATTTCCTTTCATTAATATATTACACCCATGCCTTCCTCTCTCTCTTCTGCTCTATTTGGATTATTGAACTATCCTTCTAGATGGTATTTCTCTTTCCAGTGTGGCTTTAATTTCCACACTCCTTCCAGAATAATCTTTCTATAATGTAACTGATTATGTGCTTCTTGCTTTAATGACTTCTACTCCCTTTGGAATAAAATAAACACTCCATAGCATGGCATGCCAAGAGCTTTTCCATGTCTGTCTACCTCCCCGGCTTCCTGATGTACCATTAAAATGTGTGCATAATGTCTTGTGTATTCTACTACTTTCGGCTCCCTGAACTCACTGTTGTCATGCTCCCTCATCCCTCTATGCATTTGTCCATGCCACCTCCCTGTCAAGAGATGTACTGCCTCATCTAGCTTTGCTCCCATGTGGAAGTTTTTTCTCATCTGTTTTAGACTCAGAGTAAGCATTGTCTCTTCTGTGAAGCAAGCAGGGACGACTTCCCTCACTGTCTGTACAGCTTTCTGTCATAGCACTTAAAAGTTAATTTACACTGTTTGCTTACTTTTCTATCTCCCCACTAAAATATAAGCTGATTGAGGATAGGAAATTTTATACATCCCTAAGGGTTTAGAACAGTGCTTACATATTTTTAGATGTAATTAATAAAACCCAGCAAAAATGACAAAAACCAAAACAAACATAAACTTAACATATTGATTCTTCTTGAAATTATTCTAAATCATACATATTCTGGATCTGTTAAATAGTACTGTATCAGAGAAAACTACAGGAACATAAAGGTCCAAAATACCAGAATAGTAATACGAAAAAAATAACTACAATGACAGCTTGACTTTGCTTTTGGTCCTATGATTGGCTTCGGCGAATAGGATGTCAGCAGAGAAGTCTCAAGCAAGGACCTGAAATGTGCTGGAAGGGCAGGTGTTGCCTTCTTGTGCTCCTGCTGTAACCATTAGAAGAAAATGTCCTGGCTAGCCCACTAGTGGTTTTTTATTTGCTTGTTTTGTCCTTTGAAAATGCAAGTGCATACATAATAATTCCTTGCAGGTAATAAGATTCTGATTAAAAGGCTCTACTGAACTGTGACTTATCTCTCTACTTGGAATTTGCAAATGCTAATGAACTTACATATTTTTCTTATGTGCCACACAGACATCCAGTTCACTTTGTTCCCACCTGATTTCCCGAAAAAGCAACAGTCTCATCCTATGCTTGTCCTAATGTAAGGCTTATTTACTTAGCCAAAAATTTTCACCTCTGACAGGCATGCATAAATCCCCAACCGAAGCCCGCCAATCAAGATCCTAACTCAGAGGTAGACTATGCCTCCGAGACAAGCATCAGATTTGCTTTATTATTGAGCACAGTTCTATAGACAGGCAGAATTCTTACTGAAGCCATATGAATCAGTCCAAAAAAAACTGAAAAAGTTTCGTCTGACTCACAGGTGCAACATGAAGAAAAAGACAGCCCTGAGTGAAGATAAAAATGAGGTCACAGCAAGAAAGAGTCTACTTGGGTTACTCAAAAATCTCCAACACCATAAAAAGCAAATTAAAGAGCCATAACATTATTTCTGGAGACATCAGGGCTTCAGTGACTTGCCAGCTCAGTTTATAAGAGTAGGGTGATAATGAGGCCATGCTTTAGGGTCCTGAGGGGACCACTTACTTTGGCTGTGCTCCAAGGCCACAGACTTCACCCCTAAACCAAATCAGTAGCCGTGAAACATTTGCTGTCAGTTACAATGGCCCCTGAGTGAAAGGGCTTTGATGGAGTAGTGCACATCCATCACTGCTCACTGAAAAAGCAGGTCAAGGCAGAGGTCCTCTTGATGGAGTGTGTGAGAGGTTGAGTAGACTCATCTCAGGACAGGAATACAAGGTTACAGAGCTGAAGATTTATCAATTGTCAGTTTTCCCTCATGTTCTTTGTTAATGTTGTTTCCTTTCATAATTCGTTAGCTAAAAATGGGCAAAAGGTCAGTTAGGGTGGCAAGTTACTTGCCCTCTTTAATCTAACTCAGATGAGGCCCAGGGTCTGACTAGCCCATAGAAAGAAAATGATTCTTTCTCATATACAATAAGTATACATTCTAGGAAACAATTCTAGCAACACTGCTGTAACTGTATTTGAGACTACTAGCTGAATAAAAAGACATTATGTGGAAGAAGCACAAGGAAATAGTTTTTAATTTAATTTATTTAAAAAGTTGGGTTTTGGAGGAGTCAAGATGGCGGTGTAAGCAGATCGGAACTCACCTCCTCCCATGGACACAGCCAATTTACAACTACTCGTGGAAAAATTACCCCTGAGACAGAACTGAAAACTGGATGAGAGGAACTCCTGCAACAACGAACAACCCTAACTGAGGTGGAAGAGGCAGAGACTCCCTTCTGGAGAGGAAAAACGCTGCCTTCACAAGCCGCCAGCTTCACGGCCGCCGGGAGCAGCTCACAGGTACGCAGCCTCCCTGGAGGCGCGGGGCCCTGAGCCGGGGAGCGCCCCCGCTGTGGGCATATTGTGGACCCAGCACAATCGACACCAGCGGCATAATATCTGACTGTGCCTGCTACTAAAACACTGGGGAGCACCCCCAGAAAACCCGGTTCACAAAGAAACTAAAACTGGCTCTTAAAGGGCCCGCGTACAAACTCACCCGTTTCAGGAAGCACCCTAAAATCACCAGAAAGAAAGGTGTACAGTGCTTTGGTGACAAGAGACTCACCTAATAGGCCCTGAGTGCATCTCGGTGAGGGGTGAGACCTCTCCAGGGACTGGGACATTGGTGGCGGCCATTGTTGTGGCCTGGTGTGGGCGTGCTGACACAGACACCATTGGAGTTCTCCCTGAGGCCTGCTAGCCCAGGGTCTGCCCCACCCACTAGAGCACCGATTTAATCCAGCTCAGCCAGGGCAGGCAGCCCACCCTAGAGACTGGCCCCACCCAACAACAAGCCCTCAGGCAACTTGTGGGCCTGCATAGATTGGTGACTGGATTCTCTGCAGCCTGGCAACTGAGCAGACTTGAGCAGGGCAGGGTGGGCACAAGGAGCGGGTGGAGAGTGGGGGGTGGTGGCAGAGTGTGTGGGGCTCCCGCCGAGGAGAGACTGGGTCCGCTTGGGGAGGTCAGGGCACTCACACAGGGCAGGACTGTGTTGACTGTGTGTGTGGACCTGTGAGCGGCAGGGCTTCTGAGCCGCAGAAGACTTGTACTTCTCAAAGACCCACATAGGAGGTTTGCTCCACCTTCCAAAACTTGAAACAATTGGGTGCTCCTGTGCCTGAGGCCAGCCCCACCCAGCTGCAATCCTCAGAGAGCTGACAAGAGACCTAATAGGCTAGAGGCTTACAGCAATTGTAAGGCCCTGAGCCTAACAACCTGCCACAGTGGGGGCCTACTCACTTAAAAGAAATACTGCAACACAAATGTGGTATTAGAAGTTGCAGCCAACTGTGCTGGGGATCACCACACCTCATAAAGAGACTGAAGGGCCCACAACAACTACAAGCAGCTGAGCATTACAACAGCTGGCCAGGAGCATAACTCAGCCTCCCTGGGCACCTACAGGGAGAGCAAACAGGCCACAACAGAAGGACACACGTAGCCCACATAGGGGTCACCCCTGGAACTTTGAGAACTGAGGGAAGCACACTGGAAGCCTCCTAAGCCATCAGTTACATAAAGTCACCTATCCAAGAGCAGGAGACGTAGCTGACCTACCCAATACGTAGACACAAGCACAGGGAAAGAGGCAAAATGAAGAGGCAAAAGAATACATTCCAAGTAAGGGAACAGGAAAAAACCCCAGAAAAGGAACTAAGTGAAACAGAAATGAGCAACCTACCTGACAGAGAGTTCAAACTAAGAGTGTTAAGGATGCTCACTGATCTGGGGAGAAGAATAGATGAACTCAGTGAGAATGTCAACAAAGAAATGGAAGACATAAAAAAGAACCAATCAGAAATGAAGAATACAATACTGGAAATGAAAAATTCATTAGAGGGACCCAAAAGCAGAGTAGAGGATACAGAAGAACGGATATGTGAGCTGGACGAAAGACTAGAAGAAATTACCCGAGGTGAACAGGTAAAAGAGAAAAGAATTAAAAAGACTGAGGACAGTCTAAGGGACCTCTGGGACAACATCAAGCGCACTAACATCCGTGTTATAGGTGTCCCGGAAGGAGAAGAGCGAGACAAGGGGTCAGAGAATCTATTTTAAGAAATAATAGATGAAAACTTCCCTAACCTAAGGAAGGAAACAGACATCCAGGTACAGGAAGCACAGAGAGCCCCAACCAAGATAAACCCAAATAGGCCCACACCAAGACACATCATAATCAAAATGTCCAGAATTAAAGATAAAGAGAGAATCCTAAAAGCCGCAAGAGAATGTCAAGTTACTTACAAAGGAAACCCCATAAGGCTATCAGCTGACTTCTCAGCAGAAACCTTACAGGCTAGAAGAGAATGGCACGATATATTTAAAGTGCTAAAAGGAAAAAACTTACAGCCAAGAATACTCTACCCAGCAAGGTTATCATTCAAAATGGAAGGAGAGATCAAAATTTTCCCAGATAAGCAAAAATTAAAGGAGTTTGTCACCAAGAAACCAGTGCTACAAGAAATGTTAAAGGGACTGATTGAAGGGGAAAAGAAAAGACCACAAATAGGAAAAATTATCTATTTCCATGATTAGAACATAATGGATACAAATGCACAACAAAGAGGTTAGATATGATATCAAAAACATGAGGGAGGAGGGGAGTTAAAGAATACAGCTTTCAGACAGAGGTCAAACTAAAGTGACCGTCAATTCTGTATAGAAGAAGAAAGGAACAGAGAAGGACTACTAAAACATTGAGGAAAAAAAAAAAGTTAAAAAATGGCAGTAAGTACATACTTATCAATAGCTACTTTAAACGTCAATGGACTAAATGCCCCAATTAAAAAGCATAGGGTGGCTGACTGGATAAAAAAACAAGACCCATATATATGCTGCATACAAGAGACACACTTCAGACCTAAAGACACTCACAAACTGAAAGTGAAGGGATGGAAAAGATACTCCACGCAAATGGCAATGAAAAGAAAGCTGGGGTAGCAGTACTCATATCAGACAAAATAGACTTTAAAACAAAAACTGTAAAACGAGACAAAGAAGGGCATTACATAATGATCAAGGGAACAATCCAACAAGAGGATATAACACTTGTAAATATCTACGCACCCAATGTAGGTGCACCTAAATATATAAAGCAATTATTAACAGACATAAAAACAGAAATAGACAGTAACACAATAATAGTAGGGGACTTTAACACTCCACTTACACCAACAGATAGATCATCCAAACAGAAGATCAATAAGGAAACACTGGCCTTAAACGACACACTAGAACAGATGGACCTAGTAGATATATACAGAGCATTCCATCCAAAAACCGAAGAATACACATTCTTTTCAAAGGCACACGGAACATTCTCCAGGATTGATCACATATTAGGCCACAAAACAAGTCTCCATAAATTTAAGAAGATTGAAATAATACCAAGCATCTTTTCTGACCACAACGGTATAAAACTAGAAATCAACTATAGGAAGAAAATCAGAAAAGCCACAAATATGTGGAGATTAAACAAAATGCTACCGAACAACGACTGGGTTAACGAAGAAATCAAAGAAGAAATCAAAAAATACCTGGAGGCAAATGAAAATGAAAATACGACATGCCAGAATTTATGGGATACAGCAAAAGCAGTTCTAAGAGGGAAGTTTATAGCGATACAGGCCTATCTCAACAAACAAGAAAAATCTCAAATAAACAATCTAACAATGCACCTGAAGGAACTAGAAAAAGAAGAACAAACAAAGCCCAAAATCAGTAGAAGAAGGGAAATCATAAAAATCAGAGCAGAAATAAATGAAATAGAGACCAAAAAAACAATAGAAAAAATTAATAAAACCAAGAGCTGGTTCTTTGAAAAGATCAACAAAATTGACAAACCTTTAGCTAGACTCACCATGAAAAAAAGAGAGAAGGCACAAATAAGTAAAATCAGAAATGAAAGAGGAGAAATTACAACAGACACCTCAGAAATACAAAAGATTATAAGAGAATACTATGAAAAGCTATATGCCAACCAATTCGACAATCTGGAAGAAATGGATAAATTCTTAGAATCATACAACCTTCCAAAACTGGATCAAGAAGAAGTAGAGAATTTGAATAGACCAATCACCAGTAAGGAGATCGAAACAGTAATCACAAACCTCCCCAAAAATAAAAGTCCAGGACCAGACGGCTTCCCTGGTTAATTCTACCAAACATTCAAAGAAGACTTAATACCTATCCTTCTCAAACTCTTCCAAAAAATTGAGGAGGGGGGGAAGATCCCTAACTCATTCTACGAAGCTGACATTACCCTGATACCAAAACCAGACAAGGACAACACAAAAAAAGAAAATTACAGGCCAATATCACTGATGAACATTGATGCAAAAATCCTCAATAAAATACTAGCAAATCGCATACAACAATACGTTAAAAAGATTATACACCATGATCAAGTGAGATTTATTCCAGGTATGCAGGGATGGTTTAACATTCGCAAATCAATCAACGTAATACACCACATTAATAAAATGAAGAATAAAAATCACATGATCATCTCAATAGATGCAGAGAAAGCATTTGACAAGATACAGCATCCATTTATGATAAAAACTCTGAATAAAATGGGGATAGAAGGAAAGTACCTCAACATAATAAGGACCATATATGAGAAACCCACAGCTAATATCATCCTCAATGGTGAAAAACTGAAAGCCATCCCTCTAAGAACAGGAACCAGACAAGGATGCCCACTCTCACCACTCCTATTTAACATAGTATTGGAAGTCCTAGCCAGAGCAATCAGGCAAGAGAAAGAAATAAAAGGGATCCAAATTGGAAAGGAAGAAGTGAAACTGTCACTATTTGCAGATGACATGATTTTATATATAGAAAACCCCAAAGAA
Source organism: Ceratotherium simum simum (assembly GCF_057802395.1). Taxonomy (NCBI): domain Eukaryota; kingdom Metazoa; phylum Chordata; class Mammalia; order Perissodactyla; family Rhinocerotidae; genus Ceratotherium; species Ceratotherium simum. Next base: position 51,891,212 of record NC_141909.1, read on the forward strand.
TCCACCAGAAAACTTTTAGAAGTAATAAACGAGTATGGTAAAGTTGCAGGATACAAAATCAACATACAAAAATCTGTTGCATTTCTGTACACTAACAACGAAGTAGCAGAAAGAGAAATTAAGAATACCATCCCATTTACAATTGCAACAAAAAGAATAAAATACCTAGGAATAAACTTAACCAAAGAGGTGAAAGATCTGTACACCGAAAACTATAAAACATTTCTGAAAGAAATTGAAGAAGACACAAAGAAATGGAAAGATATTCCGTGCACTTGGATTGGAAGAATTAACATAGTTAAGATGTCCATACTTCCTAAAGCCATCTATAGATTCAATGCAATCCCTATCAAAGTTCCAACAACATTTTTCACAGAAATAGAACAAAGAATCCTAAAATTTATATGGAACAACAAAAGACCTCGAATAGCTAAAGGAATCCTAAGAAAAAAGAACAAAGCTGGAGGTATCACACTCCCTGATTTCAAAATAGACTACAAAGCTGTAGTAAGCAAAACAGCATGGTACTGGCACAAAAACAGACACACAGATCAATGGAATAGAATCGAAAGCCCAGAAATAAACCCACACATCTATGGACAGCTAATCTTTGACAAAGGAGCCAAACACATACAATGGCGAAAAGAAAGTCTCTTCAACAAATGGTGTTGGGAAAACTGGATAGCCATATGCAAAAAAATGAAAGTAGACCCTTACCTTACACCATACACAAAAATTAACTCCAAATGGATTAAAGACTTGAATGTAAGACCTGAAACTGTGAAACTTCTAGAAGAAAACATAGGCAGTACGCTCTTCGACATCAGTCTTAGCAACATCTTCTCAAACATCACGTCTGACCGGGCAAGAGAAACAATAGAAAAAATAAACAAATGGGACTACATCAAACTAAAAAGCTTCTGCACAGCAAAGGAAACCATCAACAAAACAAAAAGACAACCTAACAATTGGGAGAAGATATTTGCAAACCATACGTCTGATAAGGGCTTAATCTCCAAAATATATAAAGAACTCATGCATCTTACCAACAAAAAAACTACCAACCCAATTAAAAAATGGGCAAAAGTCCTGAACAGACATTTCTCCAAAGAAGATATACAGATGGCCAACAGACACATGAAAAGATGTTCAAAATCATTAACTATCAGGGAAATGCAAATCAAAACTACAATGAGATATCACCTGACGCCCGTCAGAATGGCTATAATTAACAAGACAGGAAACAACATGTGTTGGAGAGGATGTGGAGAGAAGGGAACTCTCATACACTGCTGGTGGGAGTGCAAACTGGTCCAGCCACTATGGAAAACAGTATGGAGATTCCTCAAAAAATCAAGGATAGAACTACCATATGATCCAGCCATCCCACTGCTGGGTATTTACCCAAAGAACTTGAAAACACCAATTTGTAAACGTACATGCACCCATGTGTTCATTGCAGCATTATTCACAATAGCCAAGACTTGGAAGCAACCTAAGTGCCCATCAAGGGACGAATGGATAAAGAAGCTGTGGTATATGTACACAATGGAATACTACTCAGCCATAAGAAACGATGAAATCCAGCCATTTGTGACATCATGGATGGACATTGAGGGTATAATACAAAGTGAAATAAGTCAGAGGCAGAAGGTCAAATACCGTATGATTTCCTTCATTAAGTAGTAGATAATAACAACAATAAACAAACACATAGGGACAGAGATTGGATTGGTGGTTACCAGAGGGGAAGGGAGGAGGGAGGAGGGTGAAAGGGATAATTCGGTACATGTGTGTGGTGATGGGTTGTAATTAGTATTTTGGTGGTGAACATGATGTAATCTATGCAGAAATAGAAGTACAACGATGTACACCTGAAATTTTTACAATGTTATAAACCAATGTTACTGCAATAAACAAAAAATTAAAAAAAATAAATAAATAAAATAAAAAGTTGGGTTTTATTATAATTATTGATATTTCACCTTTGGTTTATATATGGCCTTAATAACTGTTTCCTAAGGAAGGTGTTCATTCATATTCCACATGCAAAGTCTCAAAAATGGTTGCTTAATAGAAAATACTTTATTAGTGAGGATGTTATAATGAGAAATGTTAATAATAATGAGACAGATATTCATTTCACATATTAATTAAATATTTACACAAAAATTTTAAGTTTTTCTACCTTGCTAATTTTATGCATAATCCTGTAAATAAACTATTACCTGGGACAAAATATAACCCTTCTTTCTGACAAATGGGGTACCACTACCTATGAAGTAAAACATGATATAACCAGGTAATACCATTTGGTAACTTTTGCAAATATTGGCTGCTCCTTACAAAACTAGCACTTTTATGACTGAGATTTTAGTGTAAAAAAAAATCAAGTTACATTAAGCATTCATGATTCTGTACAGAAATAATTTTTTGTAAAAAGGGGTATTGGACAAAACAGTACTACAAAAAAAGAGAGAGAGCAAGAGAGAGAAATTGTAAGAGTTTTCATAGCAGTGAGGATAAAGACCTCAAATTGCTTTATCAAATAGTCTTCCTGCAAAGTGGTACTGGCCTGACAATTACCCAAATGTAGAATGAAGCCCTATACCAAGGAAATATACACACATATTTCAACAAATCAATGGTCAAAATGCCCCCAAGGAAAGTGGGCCATCAAGGAAGGAAATGTAATTGACACAAATTAGCGCTATCAAGTTTCATCAATATGAGCAATTAGGAAAACAAAAAATATTAATTCGTGATTACAAATTAGGAAATGAAGATGAATTCTAGAATAATATAGAAACAAATAATGGCTATCAAAGAATGACTAAAAGCTGTCATGAGCCACAAATATCTCAGATACTTGAAAAATATATTAGTAAGACTCTAATGGACATGTTTAGGTCTAAGAGACCTGTACCAGGAGACTATACAAAAGGTAAATATTAGAAACACATTTATGTGCCATAAACCTCATTCTTTACCATCCTAACTTATTCGATTTTAGTGAGAGCAGAGTGATGACAAAAGAAAAAATAAGTCTAGAAACATTTTCATGATTAGAAAATGACAACCTCTAGGTAGTACCAGTGTTGGTATTTAGTAAATGCTGGTTAGGGGATATACGACATATGAGCCAAAAAGAAAGTCGATTTTTAAAAAATAAGTAAAACATAGAAAAGACGTGAAAAGTTTTCTTCAACAAAAAAACTGATGAAGTAGATTGAATAATTGCCTAGGTAATTAATCTCGTAGACTGACAACTTACATGAAAATAAGTTAATGAAAATATCCAAACAAAATTTTAAGAACAGATTCAAAACAATTGGAGAAAGAAAAATGAAAGCTATAATAAGGAAAGAAAAGTGACTTCTCAATCAAAAAACAGTAGTGGTAGACTTTTAATGGTAAAATACATACACTAGGGTACTTACACCTCCAAATAAAAAGAATTGGGAATTCTAGGAAAGTGTGTTTGAAGTTAGAGACATGATAATAGAAATATAGAATAACTGTAGAAAGGGGAACTATTTAGGAGTAGAATTATACTGTCAATTTCTATGTGTATTTTTAATAGAAAAATTTCACTCAAATTTCATTCATCACTCAAAATTTCATTTTGAGAATATATTTTCATAAGAATATAAGACCAGTTCATTAAAAATTCTGTGAAAGATTTCAAAAGGTGTAACTTTCTATGTTGAAATGGTTTAGCATCTAGTTAATAGAAAAGACCAATAAAAAGAAAAAGAAAAGAAGAACAAAAAGGAACAATTTTCAGGATTGTTCTCTTCTCTCATTGACCCATGAGGCCAAACAATGACTTGGGCATACTTTTTCATCTTCTTTACATTATTTTTCTCATTTCTATGGAAAGAGGTATGGTGTCTTGACCTTCTTCACAGGAGATTTGTGTAGACAAAGTTGGGGGCATCATTTATTGTAGTTCTGAAAGTTTCGAAGGTCATAGTAGGCCCTGTGCTGTCTCTCTGCCTCCTTGCCAGGCTTGCTGTCGACTCCTAGCAATTCTGTCCTGCCTCCTCACCCAGAAATATCACCCTATATTTTGCTCTTACAAAGGGGGACTTAGAACCTCAGAGAGTGTTATGAACCCAACTATGCACTACTCCATTATGAGCAAACCCTTTATGGAGTTGAAAGTTCTTGAGGAAGGAAGGAACTAAAGAAGGACAGGATAGTCTTAGTCAGGGCCAGAGACCATAGGCACTGAGATACCCTTTAGTAAGTCTGGAAAGAAGGATTAAAACCAGATGGGTGCTACTAAAAACAGGTGTGCAAGAGGAGGTACCCATTTAGCATTTTAGAATAAAAAAGAATCTTCCCAGGGGTCTCACAGCAGTGTTTTTAGAAAAACATATCTACACAAATGTAATGGAAACCCGAATTTTTTGCCTCCATTATATATGATTTCTCTGCAAATCAAGTGAAAGCAACTACTTTGCTTTATTCTATTCTTTATAATTCTCCTCCTCACTCTGTCCTTTTGGAGAATATTAAAACACAATTCACTCTCCCTCAATTTGTGTGGAGATGAGACTGGATAGAAGTGCCACGGAGCTGACAGGTCATACTTTAAATTAAGTTTCCCAAATAAGAATTTAATCTAGTTTCAATAAAAGAGTTATTAGCCACTTTTAATTAGGAAAAGCAGGCCTGAATCTGGGGTACGCTCTTCAGCTCCCAATGCAAGGACTGATCGTTAGTCACTGATGATATCAGGGCTTGTCTTCGAAGGGCTGTGATACAGAGGTCCACCAAGTAATCTCAGGAGAAGGAGAAGGTTGAAATGCGCAGTTCTGGGGATCGTCCACAGATCTCAGTTCTACTTTATCTGCAAAGGCTTTATCTTGGCATCAATACACCGAGACTCTCTTTCTAAATTGACTAAAACTTTTGGCAGTCACTAAATAACTCACTGGTAATAAAATACACGAGTTCATCACCACCACAAGAAAGAAAGCTGTATTTACCAAGTACATCCACGTACATTAGCAGTCTAGAAACTTTGCAACTTTATTTTTCCTCATACCTGCTTGATATCTAATAATAAGGAGTTTTTCTCTTATTTGTAAGATTATAAATCAATGGTAGACTTAGGAATAAATGGGGTCATGTGACCACAGGCAAGCAACCTTTTCTCACCCACCATACACGTCCCTCAAACCCCAACAGGTGTGACCAATGAAATAAAAAAATAGGAGAGAATATGTATCAGTGCTGAAAAGTTAGAAGGATATTTACCATTCACATTCCATGAACTTTAGAGCATTTCTGCCAAATGAGGTACAGATTGAATGGAAGTAAGGATAAAAGAGCCAAATTGTTCATTAAAGAGCTTGGAAAGAAAGCACAGGGAACGTTGGTAAAGCTTCACAGCCACTTTTAACTTGAAAGAGAGAGAGCAGACCATGAATGGATGCCAATAATGATATTAAGACTTGCTATCATGTAGGCTGCATAAAATGAACAGAAAGGCCATATGGCAGAGCTTCTTCTGAAAGTGACAGAATAGCAGTTCAGTAAAGCATCCTTCAAATCAGATGGGTAGCAGAGAGTCTTCATTGTCAAAATTCATTTTGACTGGGGCTACAAGTACATGAAAGCCTTCAGAGTCCTAATGTCTTTCCAGCATGGGTGATTGCAACACGCAGAAATGAGCAAGCGGCAGAAATCGTCAGACCTGTGAAAAGATACAAGGTAGACGGGGCCACTCTGAAGAATCAATAGACATGTCACTCTCTGAAACAGATGTACTGCATAATGTTCCAGAAAATACTGGCTTTGGGTTTTCAAAAATTTTGCACAGTCACAGTGAAGGATTGATCTAAAATCAGGAAAGAGAATTTAAAGATGAATATCGTGGTTGTGAATTAAGTTATGTTACTGACAATGAGAAACACATGGAAAACTGCAGAACTGAAATAGTGAACCGAATAATATACTCAAGGAATTCACCTGACTCTGAGGAGATATAGAACATATGAAAAAGAAAACAGCCAGACATGACAGACCCAGGATTTCCAATATACTAATAATTGGAAGTCTAGAAAGAGAGAATTTAAAAGCCAAAACAAAAGAAAATGTAATTAAAGAAAATATAGAGAGAAGACACACATACACACAAAATTTTCCAGAGTTGAAGAAATAACCAAATCTGTAGACAAATAGAATGAGTTTACCAAGTATCAGGGGAAATAAATAAAGACACCAATATGTATTAAAATAAAAATTTAGAATTTCAATGATAATAGAAATACATACAAAAATCCAAGGAGAAGATAAATTTAAAGATACATCAAAAAAATTTTAAATGACGTGTTTATTTTAAATGTTTCTAGATGTATAAGATATTGTAGAAAAGTCCACAATAATTTTAGGAAAAAAGAAGAAGAAAATTTTTATCAAGAATTCTCTAGGAAGTTGTTTTTATATGTGATAACTAGATTAAAATAGCCATAGATATAAAGGGATAAGAAAGAACAGCATCTATATATGTATTTAAAATGTACTCAGAGACTGAACCATTAATTAAAACAAAGACTATAAGAATAGGAAAGTACAGATATAAGATCATGATGACGATCAACAAACCGTGGAAATATTAGAGTTGTATTTTAAAAGCATTGCTATTTTGGTTATAAGTTAATGCAAATTAAAAAGAAAACCTTGACTTAGGATATGTAATATGTAACAATAATAAAATTTCATAACAACAGTCTGGGTCTAAATGTAAATTAGATCAGTAAAAACAATAAATTGAGGAGAGAAGGTTGGAAGAAATTAAACATGTAAAACCTCAAACAGGAGAATAGATATATACTGTTCTTTATAATTCGAAAAAATAGATGTGTTTTTCTAAACATTTGAAGGTAACCACTAGTAGAAGAAAAATGGATATTCACCTTCCAAATCAATAGATTAAAAGGAGGAAAATAATAGGAAATGAGAGAAAGCATAAACCAAGCTTAGAGGACAAGTATATTCATTGCCCCAATAACCCTAACTTAATTCTAAAAACTACAATAAAAACACAGTCTCAGAATGGGGGGAAAAAGTCAAAATTCCACAATGCACTCTTCACAAAATGAGTACCTAAATTAAAGTGGCAAAGAAGGGCTAATTTGGAAAACAAATTATGTGCTTAAATGCTTATCACCATGTAATTGACAACACCAAAATCCTCAATACAATTTTCATAAATCTATAGGACCTTGTTAAGTAACTTAAGGCACTTCCGTCTGAAAGGATATTATTTTCAGCATGCTATTGAGATGTATGAAAGTGTTAAAAAAAAAGCAGATTACTAAATGTCAGTCAGGTTCCTCTTAGCTTTACACAAGTTTCTACATCTCTGTAGTTTTATCTGGGTGGTGGGAATATGGGCCATTTTATTGTTTTTTATATTTAAAATTTTATGAAATATATTTAGAATATAACTTATTTTAATAATAAGAAGAAAAGTAAAAGAAAGATGAATACATGAACTTTGCCCATCCTAGAAAGTGTGGAAGTTCCTGGTTAAGGTTTCTGTGACGAGTTGCTGTGCATCTCTTCCAATGAGGGCAGCTTCAAACAGAACAAATATTAAGGTTTTATTTATAGGTTTTTAAGTTCCAGTCTCATTTTCTCCTTTTTCCATTAATGTTATATTCAGCCACTAAACTTGAAGGAAATTGAATAAAGGCAAATTTGAAATATGCAATAGCTCACACACAATAGTTTAAGAACCACCTTAGACATTGCTTTGCATAAATATAACACCCAACACTTAGTTGTCTCCTGCCTCTTAATGTGCAGCTTGTACTATTGAAGCCATTGCTTCGTACATGCCTTATAAACAGACTCGTCGCTTTCTCCTCTCCAGAGACTAACCTGATAGCAACTTTCTAACCTCAGAAATCTCCATTTATGCCTTTCTTTGAAAATCCCTCTTCTTAAACTGTAGACAGCTCTTACCACATAGTAGAAATAATAAGAATGAAAACACCAGCTAAACCTAAACTGGGTCCATACGCACTAAATGTCTCTCTTTATATTATTCAAAACACATAGATGGTAATGAAAAGAGGTAATGCAGATAAGGCACATACAGTGATATAATTAAGAAATATTTTCTTTTGCCTAAAGAATTCTGGGAATTAATAAGATTATTTTTGTGAATGCTCAGAATAGCATGAAATCCATCAGAGGATAATTTTCTAGGCAAGTTAACATTTACATGACAAGAGCCTTTTGTAAAATTCAGAATTATCATCAACATTTGTATTGATTGTGATTCTTCTTCAAATTTTATCACTGTGTATACACGGGTAACCATACTCAGTTCACAGCACATGTGTGCATCTATTGGTGCCGTATCATCGTCTTCTTTTATGTTATTTCCCAGCTTCCTGCCATTGTCTCCTCCTTGATGTAGTCCAATCTAATGTATTTCAGTTATTACTTTAAATATGCATGCACCTTCACATAACATGTAGTATTCTTGTCTTTTTAGTTCATTCTCTCTTATATTCTTTTTCTAATTAACTCATTTCTTTCTTACATTTCTCATTCTCTTTCTTAGTGTTTTCACTCAACACTATATTTCTAAGCTCTATGCAAATTGCTGTAACTTAAGTTTTTGATATTAACTGCCACATACTATTCCACATTTTACTAGAATATACCTTCGTGGTAGACATCTCTAATTCTGACTTCCTAGCAGTCAGAGACAATACAAATATGAATATAAACACTTCTATCTTTTTAGAGACTTGTGAGATAACTATAAATATATAATAGAGTATAAAAGTTATAAAAATATCATAATTATGTGTGTGTATACATAGTCATATGTGCATACCCAGGAGAGGAACCGCTAGGCCATAAGGAATAGACGTTCTTCGCTTCAGTAAAGACTGCCATAGCACTAAGGAGAATGTGGATACTATTTGAGATCACAAAGAGGGCTTACTGAGTTTCTTTCTCTCTATATGCTTGAAAACAGATTCCAAGACCTCTCTTTGTAATTTTTGTGACTCCGATGGATGTAAGTGATTGTGTAATTTGCATTTCTCTGATCATTTGTAAGTTCGAGCATATCTTCATATAGTTACTAGCCTTTGAGCACCCCTTATGTGGATTCATGTCCCTATTCATATTCCTTTCCATGCTCTACTAGTATTGTATTTGTATTTTTTTATTGTATTCTTGACTTGCCAGAGTTCCCTATATATTCTAGACATTGACCTGTTTTAGATGTGCAAATATTTTATCATAGTGTATCATTCATCTGTAAATTTAATGAAGCAAAAATTTTTAATTTGGATGTAGTAAAATGCATCCTTTAAAAATCTAGTTTGTGCATTCTGAGTCTTGTTAAACAAGAGTCTTTCAACCCTAGCTCATAAAGGTATTCCTCACCATTTTCTTCAATTAGCTTTACTATTTCACTTGAATCCATTTGACGTCTACCTTTGTATATGGTAAAATAGGCATTCAGCTTTCTTTATTCTCCAAGTAATAATACAGTTTTCCAGACATCATCTACTAAATAAGCCACCTTTCCCCCAATACTTTGTAGTGTCACCGTATTTCCACTTCTTGTATGTAGACAGCTCTATTTTTGAGCTGAAGATTCTGTAACATTGGTTGGTTCATCTGCTACTATGCCAACACAATACTAATTTTTATTGCAATGAGTTTGCACTGAGTCTTAAGATGTGGTCAGATAAGTCCTAGCCTCTTTGTTTTTCTTTTGAAAACATGCTCATTGTGGGTCTTTATTAAGCTCCAAATTTTAGAATGATTTTGTTAGGTTCTCCAAAAATTCAATTGGAGTACTTCCACCATGTTCACAGTGTATCTCCTTCCTTTATTTTACTCTTTTTTTAAGATCAGTAATGGATTTAAAAATTGTTTCTATGAAAAGTTTTGTGCTTTCTTGGTTAATTCTTAGAAAGCTTTCCTGTTGTGCTTGCTATCATGAAGTGTACTTCATTTTATTTCGGTACTATTGGTACCATTGGTGCTATTATATTTTCTCCGTGAAAGCTATTTTTTTTTTGTATTCAATAAGCTTACCGGAATATATTATTAATTCTAATAGTTTGTCTAATCTGTTGGATTTTCTAGGTAGACGATTACATCATCTGAAGAATGACAGAAGAGAAACACAATTAGAAGACAGCAGAGTACACAATTGCTAATTTAGAGAAGAAAGGCACTGATTCTATTTTCATACCTTATTATCCACAAGTGACTTATCTTTCTCTACCTGTCAAAAAGCTCACATTCTAAGGCGAGGGTATTTTTTGGACCTAGTATCAATGTTTTTTTTTTTCTTTTTTTTGAGCAAGATTGGCCATGAGCTAACATCTGTTGCCGATATTCCTCTTTTTCTTTTTTCTCCCCAAAGCCCTAATACATAGTTGTATGTCCTAGTTGTAGGTCCTTCTAGTTCTTCTATGTGAGATGCCACCTCAGCATGGCTTGATGAGCTGTAAATAGGTCTGTGCCCAGGATCTGAACCTGGGCACCCTGGGCTGCCAAAGTGGAACGTGTAAACTTAACCACTACACCAACAGGGCTGGCCCCTCAGTGTAGGTGTTGGTCAAAGGGATTAGCATAATTCCATCAACTCTCTCCCTCCCTCCCTCCTTCTTCTTTCTTCCCTCTCTCCCCCTTTCTCTTTCACATCTCTCTCTCTCTCTCTCCTATAATAGACTAAATTTTCACCTCTTTTTTAGATGAAGGTAGATTACTTGTTAGCTTACCTAAAATTTCAATTGCACTGTCTTTCTTCACTAATGTATATACTAATTATCTTGATGGAGATTAGGTACACTATTTGCTCTTCTAGATGACAGAATGGCAAAACTGATCTTGATGTAACTAAAAAAAGATTGACAAACAGCTCCTTTAATTGGTCCTATGCCAATTGTTAGGCTTTTTAATTTTAGCCATTCTAGTGAGTGTGCAGTAGTGTCTTATTGCGGTTTCAATTTGCATTCCATGATAACTGTCTTAATTAGCTTGGGCTACTGTATTTGTTATATTGGATGTCTGGTAAGGGCTCTGTTTCTAGTTTGCAAACAGCTGCCTTCTTGCTGTATCCTCTAATGGCAGAGAAAGAAATCATCTCTCTCCTATCTCTTCTTATAAGGGCACTAATCCTATTCATGAGGGCTCCACCCTCATGACCTAATTGCCTCCCAAAGGCCCCAGTTCCAAATACCACCACATAGGGCATTAGGGTTTCACCATATGAGTTTCTAGGGAGACGCATTCAGTCCACAGCAAACACTAACACTATTGAATATCTTGTAATAATAATTGCCATTCACATCTTTTATTTGATGAACTGTCTAAATCTTCCACCATTTTTCTTTTTAATCAGATTGTTTGCATTCTTCTTAATGAGCTGAAAGAATCGTTAACGTATCTTCTGGCTATGTGTCTTTTTGACATATGTTTTGCAAAATATTCCCCGTCTGTGGCTTGAACTTTCTTTTTACTGTTTTTTGAAGATAAAAAGTGTTTAATTTAAATAAAACCCAATTAATCCATTTTGTCTTTTATGGTTTGTGCTCTTTGTGTATTATCTAGAGAAATCTTTGCTTAAAGCTTGTATAATTGTATCTCTCACATTGGGTCTATGATCCACTTTGAATTAATGTTTTTACATGTATGAGGTAAAGATCAAGCTTCACTTCTGTGCATATGGATATCCAATTATTACAATTATTCCAGCAGTTTGTTGAAAATATTGTTCTTTTATCTTTGAATTATCCTGACACATTGTTGAATATCAATTGCTAGTATATGTGTAGGTCTGTTTTTGACTATCAGTTCCACTGAACAATGTATCAAATCTCATGCCAATATTACATTGTCTTGATTACTATAGAAAGTCTTGAAATCAAGTAATGCATGTTCTCCAATATCTTTTTCTTCTTTTTCAGTATTGCTTTGGGTATTCTACGTTCTTTTCATTTATATTTGAAATTTATAACCACTTTGTCAATTTTTATAAAAATGCCTGTTGAGACTTTTTTTGACATTGCATTGACTCTATAGATCAGTTTGGAGAGTCATGACAATACCCATATTGAGTCATCCAATACTGTAACTTCTCTCAGCAATTTTCTGTAGTATTTAGCACATAAATTTTGCATATATTTTGTAAAATTTATCCTTATGTATTTAATATTTTTATGCTATTGTAAATGGTATATTTAATTTTCATTTTCTTGTTAAGATATAAAAGTAAAATTATTTTTTTAAGATAATCTGAATCTTACAAACTTACTAAGCACATTTATAATTTCTATTACTTTTTGTTATATTCTATAGTATTTTCTGAAGAGATGGTTGTGTCACTTGTCAATAGAGATGTTCCTTCTTCCTTTTCCATCTATATGTTTTTTATTTTATTTTATTTTTTTCCTCATTGCACTGACTAGAACTCCAGTACAATGCTATGTAGAAATGTAGAGATTAGCTATCCTTGCTTTTTCCTGAATTTAGGAGGAAATACTTAGTCTTTCACTATTAAATAGGATATTAGCTGTGGGTTTTTCAGAGAAACACTTTCTCAGCCTCAGGAATTCCCTTCTCAGACAAGTTTGCTGAGAAATTTTTATCAAGAAGTGCTGTTGAATTTTGTCATATTTTTTTTGCATCTATTAAGATGCTTATATGTATTGTTTTCTTTTTTATTGCTTGTATTGGGAATTACAGTGATTGATTATTGAAAGCTAAACTGCTCTTGCATTCCTGGGATGGAATTCATTAGGTTGTGGTGTATTACTCATTTGGTTTATCACCAGATTCAATTTGTTAAAATCTTGATAAGAATTTTTCTCTATGCTCATGTGGTATATTTGTCTGCATTTTTCTTTCCTTGTAATGTATTTTTCTGATTTGTGATTTTGTGTGCTGACTTCATCAAACATGTTAGCACACATGCTTTTCTAATTTCTGGATGAGTTCATGTCGAAATAGTATTATTTCTTCTTTAAATAAATGATAGAAATCATCAGTAAAGTGATTTTTCTTTGTGCCTATTAATAATTATTTCAAGTTATTTTATAGTTATAGGGCTTTTCATGTTATCTATTTATTTTGAGTGAACAGGGAGTGAAAGGAATTTGAGTGAGTGAAAGGAATTTGTCCATTTCATCTAAATTTTTTAAATTACCAGCAAGAAATTTTTCATCATATTCCCACATTATATTTTTAATGCATGTAGATTCTGTACCAATTCTCCTTTCATTCCTGACATTAGTAATCTGTACTCTTATTCTCTCTCCCACTCTCTCCCTCTCTCTTCTTTTTCCTGTTTAGTCTGATTGAAGGTTTTCCAATTCTGTTGGTCTTTTCAAAAAACTAGATGCTATTTATTTTCTTCACCTGTTTTCTGCTTTTATCTATATTATTTCTTTTCTTTTGCTTAATTTGGGTTTTATTTGCTCTTCTATTTCTAGTTTGTTCTAAGGCGCAAGACTAGATCATCGACTTGAGACATTTCAATTTTTGTTATATGTATATTTGATTATATAAATCTCCCATTAAATAAGCTTTAACTGCATCCTATAAATTTTGAATTTTCATAATCTATAAGTTCAAAATATTTTCTCATTTCCTTTATTTATTTATTTATTTTACCCATAGGCTACTTAGAATGTGACTTTCCAGTTATTTGGGACTTTGTGTGTGTCTGTGTGTGAGAGAGAGAGAGAGAAAGAGAGTGACAGATGTCTAGATTAATAATTTTGTGGTCAGAGAACATATTCTGTAAGGTTTAAATCTTTCGAAATCCTGTGACTTGTTTTATGGCATAGCATACTGTCTATCTTGGTTCCACGTGCTTTTGCAAATGAAGCATATTCTGCAGTTGTTGGGTGTAGTTCAGTGTAGTGTTGAGAATGTCATTCAGATTTTCTAGACTTACTAAATTTTTCTTTATTTGGTCTGTCAATTACTGAGGGAAGTATGTTGAAATCTTCAAAACTGATTTTAAGATTTGCCTATTTCTCCCTTAGTCTCCATCAGTTTTTGTTTTATATATTTCAAAGCTGTTATGATGTGAATGTATACTTCTAATTGTCTTGCATTTTTGATGCATTGACTCTATCATCACCATCTTTGTCTTTAGTGGTACTCCTTACCTTGAAGTCTATTATGTCTGATATTAATATAACCACTTCAGCTATCTTACACTTAATATTTTCACAGTATATTCTTTTCCAACCACCAACTTTCAATCTATCTTTGTATTTAAAATGTGTTCTTGTCAATAACATGTATGATTCTTTCCTTTATTTTTTTGGAACCAGAGGTTTGAAAACATCTGCTTTTGGATTGGATTGTTTAGAAAATTTATAATGTATGTATTCATTGCTATAGTCATTTTTATCTCTACCAAATTACTATCCATTTTTATTCATCTCCTTCAACTCATTGATCTCAAATTTATTTAACAGTTTTCATACTTTGTTGATTCTAGTTGTTCATTCATTGGTAACAGGCTTTCCATCAATTCTGTGAACGTATTTATAAAAGATATCTTAAAATCTTTGCTAAATCCAATATACAGGCCTTCTTGAGTTTCTTCTCACTGCATATTTCCTGAGTATAGGCCTCTTTCCTTTCTTATAACTTTTGATTGAATATTAAATATTATAAGTAATATTTTGTAGCAACTCTATATTCTACTGTGTTCTTCTGATGGGTTTTCAAAAAATTCTAGTAGGCAGTAGACTTGCCTTATTCAAACAGCAAATAGTGTCTCTTTTACTCTATGTAGCTGCTGGTATCTCAACTCCATTTTTATGGCTTCCTACCGCTGCTGTCCTATCCTGAGCCACTCTCAGTCTCCCTTGTGCCTGGAAAATCTGGTAGTCAACCAAGGATTTGGTCAGAGATGGAACACACCCTCTCTGTGGTTTTCTTGCTTCCAGCACTCTCCACACCTCCAAATTTCTAGCTATTCTCTGTACTTTGACAGAGAGTCCAATTATCAAGATATGCCAGTCTCCCACTCAAGCTGCCCATTGTTAGGAAATGTAATCATTTGAAAAAACATCAATCTCATGGATATGGCTCTGTGCAGTGCCATCTTTCAATAAGCAAATGTTTTCTGATCCTTCTCTGATTTTTCAACGTGTCTTTTAGAGGTTTCCCAACTCACATGTAGCTTAGCTGTCAGCCATGGTTTTGGGGCAGTTTATGCTTTGAATTTGGATCTCATTCCTTCTTCAGCTCTCATGCTGCCATAATTTCACTTCAATTTCCAGCAGCCTCCACTGCCCTGCTCTTTGATCTTTGTAACTTTAGCTGGTAAGACTGCAACTTTTCTCAGTGCTATTTTTGGTAGCTATAGCTGTGGGACTTGGCCAGCACGCTCACCCTCAGGTCAGAAATTATCAGGGATAATCCTATCCCTTCTAGTTGTAGGTTTTTGGAATTAAACTTTCCTCTGGCTCTGCCTCCTTTTGGACATTTTCCAATCTTCAAATAGCTCTTTTTCTTGATCTAGTCTTTTTTATAAATACTCTCTGCATTGGGTTTCTGTAACGATATCACTATTGTGCTTTTAAGGTAAGCTCCTCCCTATTCAGGGTTTTGGGGATCATATGCTCTCTAATATCTTTCTAGGACTGGGAGAAATACTAGGGGCTGCTACAAAGGGTTACATAGTAATTGATGTCATCCTGAGAAGCATGCAACATTACACCCTGCTATAACGTATCTTCTCTCTCAAACTTTACTTGGGAAAATGAACTTGAACTGAACAGCACCCCCGGTCCCGCCTCATATGAAAAGGGCTCATCCTATTTCTTCACTGATGGTTGTTGACTGGGATGGGCAGTACACTGGAGAGTGCCATGAGATTTTTCAAATCTTTCGGTTCCTCCAGATACTGACATTCTAATTATCAGTGTCTAGTTTTGCCAAAAAAGCAAAAATACTAATTAAAGACACTTGGTATGCCAGCAAATTTGGATTAGGTACAGAAACTGACCCCGAGTACCAAAGGGCTTCCCTGAGGAGTTCATATATAAATTTTGTGTTTGTCCTTGTTTGTTTCCTGCCTGGAAACATGGCAGTGGAGTCCCCCCGTCGGGTATGCAGCATGTGTTCTAAGAGCCACAGGCTGTGATGGGCTATCTCACTTCTGCACGCCACAGACTTTCAGACTTAGATCCCAAGCAGAAGAATTCCCATTGGCCCCCACCATTATTTCATATCCAGGTCTGCGTTTGCTTTGCTTATAGGCTGGTTGCTATCCCAGTACTCATATCTATGTCAGTTTACAGCTTCTATACTTGCAAGGTTTAAAAAAAATCCACCCACAGAACTCAACTGAAAAGGAAGGAGTGGAGCAAAAGGTCAGGACAGTCCTACCTTGTGGGAGTTGGAGCAAGAAACCAGAAAGTCAGAAACCAAACCTCTCATGGCTACCGAATCTCTGCCTCTCTCACTCATCCTAAGGGATTCCATTTATTTTCTCCCTTCCCTCTTTTTCTAAGTAAGATCCATATGCATCAGCCTTCTAATACCGCCATCTTAGGCCAAATTCTCTATGGGGTGAATTCTCTCAAGAATCTACTCCAAATTAGACTGAAGCATATGGAAAGTAGGGAAGCCTCCTCTAATAGTCTGGGCGGAAAAGATGTTTGTTCCACCAGACAAATGGACTAATAGACTATCTATTCACATCAAAAAATAATAAATGGCAAAAAAAAAAAAAAAAAATGGTAATAGCCCCAGAAATAAAAAATATGCTTTGCAATAAAACATTAATTAGATATTTTCTTATTGAGATCACTACTATTTAGAAGTATCCTCTCAATGTTCAGAAGTTTAAAAGCATAATTTATATCCTAATTTAATTATAAATTTGTGCTAAGATATATAATAATTCCATTTCATTGCCTTCAATTTACTTTTCTACTCCTTTCTTTATAGTTGCATATACCATGCTTTATCTATTGTGTAGTACTTTGTAAAACAAAGGCACATTATATAAATGTGAGAAGTCATTATCACGTACTTACTACGCAAGACTGTACAATGCCCAGAGCAGCAAAGGGAAGGGAATTCTCTGTACAGAGCAGTTTTTTGCACTTTGCTGATACATTTCTCAAATCACAATCATTTCCATGGTAACAGTCTGTGATATTGAAAAGCCAGCCAATGTCTTCTAAGATCCAGCAGAAAAATAATTTTGTCTCTAAATGCAAAAGCTTCTTAGTCAATCACAAATATTGTCAATAATTAGCAATAACAGCAAGGGGAATTCAATTACAGGCAAAGCAAATTGCTTTTTATTTAAATGTTCTCTTTTTAATGCATCCCAGTGTGTAAGTCCCTCTTTAAATTAGTGAAAGCATGTGTGATCTCAATACCTCCACTGGGGGTTGTAGGAATATATGGAGTCTCGCTCTTTGCTTGAGTGTTTAGAGGCTTAGGACAAAATTGTACTGCTGTTGGTACTTTGTAGTGATATATATCAATAGTAATTTAGATAATTAAGTGTATTCCAGCTTTATTTCAATTTTCTCCAGTTGTAAAATCGTTGTCTGCTAGCTTAATATATTCACATTTATGTAAATTTAAATACAATCATAACCATTCCATAGTCATTATCAAAACAGGTTGGGTCACCTTCATTTCATTTTCTGATGCTTTTTAACCTTATGGAAAGGTCCAACAAATGTTCTACTAGAAAAGAGCAAAGAGGACTCATCTTGGTTCCTGTCAGTTGAGTTTAATTTTTGCAGTAGGTGTCATTTTAGCCAATAGTAGAAATGTGAAAAATTTATGAACAGGAACCACGGCATCTGGAGGAAGAACCTGAGATGCCCACCCTTCAGTAATTTCATTAAAGAGATGAGAATAAAAGAATTCAATTTGGGCATCCTGGGGAAATTTGCCTTGAGGTCAAAGTTTATCAACTGGTAAGAACTCTTCATTATATACCCTCTTCTGCTCTTCTCTAAAAAGCAGCCATATTCTTAAAACTGACTGTTCCACCCACTGATTTGTAACTTGGCACAGAAGCATACGATATGCAAATTAGATCACTACCAGGGCTGAGAAATTCAAAGTATGGGAAAATAGAAGCTATAAGCAATTTTCTCTTCTGAGGTGTAAACTCCAGTATTTTCATTTTACCTACCTCAGGGTAACACATTTCTAGTTGATTTAATCTATGTAAGTATTAGAAATTGCATTGTGGCCACAATGCAAGCAATTTTTAGTGATGTTAACTATAAGCACTTAGGTGATTTTTATATATTTCCCCTTTTGTTTTTTTGCTTTATTATATGTTGTGTATTATAATTCCTTCAAGGCTAGAACCTATTGCTGAAAACCAACCCATTACCTAATCTGGAGTACATTCATACAGCAAAAGATGAACGTGGTAGATTAAGGACGGCTGAGTATACTTTGATACCCCTGCCATGGAGAGGTAGAATCTAAACCCTCTCCTCTTGAATCTTCGCTTGAATTTGTGACTTCTCTGACGAATAAAACATTGCAGAAGTCATGTTCTGGGACTTACGAAGCTAAATCAAAAGAAGTCTTGCAGCTTCTGCCCAAGCCTTTTGAAACACACTCTCTGGGAATCCTAAGCTTCCAAGTAAGAAGTTCCTTACCCTGAGACCATAGTACTAGAAAGGCCATTTGTGATACCTGCAGTTGACTGCCCCAGCTGAGCCCAGCCTTCAACTTATTCCCGCCCAGGCATCAGATACATGAGTGAAGCCATCTTGGACCCTCCAAACCAGTCCGTCTAGCAGATGAATACAACCAAGTTACCCTGGTTGGTGCCATGTGGAGTAGAAAAATTGGCCAGCTAACTCCTGACTGAATTCTTGGCCCACAAAATTCTGGAGATATAACAAAATGATTGATGTTCCAAGGTTCTAAGTTTTGGCGTGGTTGTTTATGCAGCAACAGATAAACCAAAATAAGAAAAAAAGTGTCCATATATTTGGGGGTTTTTTTAGAGACCGCAAAATATTTATTCTACTGACTAGCTAGAAACCTACTTTTGTCTGTTTATTTCTACTACTTAATATAAACGTAAACTTCATCTATCTAATGATTGCTCACTCTTTTTTCCCTCTTCAGCACCATCCTTATTATTGACATTCTATATTTTATACTTTCCTTTCATTCTAAAAGTCATATTTAGATAAAGTTAATAATGATCTTTTCTCAGGGAAATGAAGATATTTTGAAATCACACAAAGCTCCTCTACTACGTATCGTTAACAGTCATGTAAAATACTATCTTTACATACTATAATGTTATAAATTCATTTGTTAAGAGTGGAGAACTTACGATAATACACTCTCTCATAGTGGAGTAGCAGACTGTTTTTTGAGATGATATACTATCATACAATATCAGGAACATCAAAAATGTGCTATAGTTTACAATTGAAATCAAGAAAGAAAATAGTTTGAAATCATGAAAAAAAAAATGTAATCAATCAAACAAAAGCAAAATGTCTAACTGCAAGCTGGCAGTCCCTACTTGAGGAGGTAAAGATAAGCCTGAGGAGTGCTTTAGTCACCAGCACAGCACCTCGCACATAATTCCACATATATATGTGCTAAATGAATCAATTAGATGAATTAGAGCCTAAATTAAAGAATGAATTAGAAGCTAAATGATTTCTAGACAGAAGAGGCAATATATTTTATTGAACCATGATAAAAAATTCTAAGAGGCACAAGGGATTCAGACCTGGTATCAAGACAGTTGGCCAATAAGACAACATACACAGAAGGCAAATATAAGCAGAAGAAATTCAACATAATCTGTGCCTTACTAAGAGATAAATAGTTTTTCCCAGGGAAGACATATACCTACTATCTAAATAAGCAGCACCCTACATTCCATGTAAAGAAAAGTAAGATGTGAGCCAGCCCTGATGGCCTAGAGGTTCAAGTTCGGCACTCTCACCCTTTTGGCGGCCCGGGTTTGTTTCCTGGTCACAGAACCACACTACCTGTCTGTCAGTTGCCACACTGCGGCGGTGGCTCACATAGAATAACTAGAAGGACTTCCAACTAAGCTATACAACCATGCATTGGGGCTTTGGGGAGGGAAAAAAAAAAGCAAGATGAACATAGGCACAAAACACAAAGAATTCTTTTTGAGCTTCTGATAGAATAAAACTGTAGTGTTGCATGTGGATCTGTCTTTGAGGAGCCAGGATGCAATCGAAAAAACACAGAACTTGAAGTCAATCAGATCCATGTTCAAATCTCAGTTTCTCCATGTCCTCAACTTTCAGCAAGTTACCTAACTTTTCAGAGATTCAATTTTATTCTCTCCAAATGAAAATAATATCTCTCCTATTAATTAATTACCTAGTACCTGCCTGAAATAGAATAGGTAGGCACCCACTAAATGTAACTTTCTCTTTCTTTTAAGGGGATGGAGACTACCTTTAACCATATATCATTCTAATGTAGAGATAAACTTTTTTTTTCCTGGAGAAGTTAAACTGTGTCTAACTTTTCAAGCCACACTCAATTCTCTTTTTCTGCTTACTCATGTATAAAAGAAGGAAAATTAAAAATAACAACAGCACATATCTGCTATGCATTTCTATCTTTAAGTCTTAGTGGGAGTATGATTAATGTTTTCCTCTCCTTTTTCAATTGAAGATTATGACTTTGGAAAATGATAGGAAATGTGCCAAGTAATTATATCTAAAAAATGACTCAAAGGTTTCAGAAAAGAGCCTTTAAGAAATAATAGGAATGAGGAAGACAATTTTGAGATAGTAGTAGAATATACAGAAATAGTGTAAAATAAGATCTTACAGAGTTCAACAGATGTAATTTAGAAAGAAGCATCGTGGAAGTACTGCCTAGCAAGTCTTAGATTAAGAACAATGGGATGGGAATGATATTTTTGGCCTTAAATATCTGAATACCACTGAGTAACAACAATCATAGCTAATGTTGATTGAGAATTTACAAACAAATAGTTACTCCTTAAAATCATTACTCATTTTTAAATTTAATTCTCAAAGCAACTCTAGGAAATAGGTACTATTATCTCCATTTTTCAAATTAGGAAACTATGTCACTCAGAGATTCAGTGACTTGTCCAAGTTGTACAACTAATGAAAGGTAGAGATACAAATGAACTTGAAAATTTCACATGAGGAAGTAAAAACGTCCTATAGATATTATCTCTTTTTGTTGATATGGAATATTATATAAAATGCAGTAGCAGATGATTCCAAAGAATCACATTACAAGGAACCAGCAGGAAAACAGCTCTCCGATCAAGCAAATGCTTCAAGTTTTTTTGTGAATTTACTTGATCCTCCACCCCATTTCCACAGTTATACATCTAAGTTCTGTTGGAGTCACGCACCACTTCTAGTCCTCCAGATGCTGGCTAGAATTAATACAGTAGTCCCCCCTTATCCGTGGTTTCGCTTCCCATGATTTTAGTTACCTGCAGTCTGGAAGCAGATAATCCTCCTTCTGACGTACTGTCAGAAGGTCAATAGTAGCCTAACGCTATGTCACAATGCCTACCTCGCTCACCTCACTTCATCTCATCATGTAGGCATTGTATCATTTCATATCAGCACAAGAAGAAGAGTGAATATAGTATAATAAGATATTTTGAGAGAAAGAGACCATACTCACACAACGTTTAGTATAGTATAATGTTATAATTGTTCTATTTTATTAGTTGTTGTTAATCTCTTACAGTGCCTAATTTATAAATTAGGCTTTATCATAGTTATGTATGTGTGTATTGGAAAAAACATAGTATATATAGAGTTTGGTACTATTTGCAGGTTCAAGCATCCACTGGGGTCTTGGAACATATCCCCCACGGATAAGGAGGGACTACGGTACTGACACAATCCACCAACAGTGTAGTCAATATTTGTTAGTTTCTATGTGGAATCAGTCTCCCCAACTCCCAACCAGTGTGTCCCGGCTTTCCCTTGTAAAATTACCTACCTCCTATTCTCAGCTGTGTAACAGTTAGGTGAAAGTGACTGAATTCTTAGTCATAGACTAGTTCGAGAATGGACATGTGATACAACTCTGGCTAATTGGAATAAAGAAGCTATTTGCTGGCAGGTTCTGAGAAAGAAGCTCCCTGAATCTTTTATGAAAGCTACTGGAAAAATAATTTTCTCTTCACTAGATGGCTTTTTGCATGGATGTAACAATGTGGGAGTGTAGCACCGATTGGTGCTATCATGAGGAAGATAATTGGAGAATCTAGGTGATGGAAAAGCCAAGACATCTGCAAGGAAGTGCAGGTGGAGTATGGGAGATTCTGCAAATCTCTGGATCAGATCACTCCTGAAGCCAGGTCTAATGCTGTATTTCTCGGTTATGCAAGTCATTAAAGTTACTTTTTAAATTGAAACTAGATTCCATATGATACAATCTCATAGAACAGGATTTCTTAACCTCAGTACTGTTGATGTTCGCTCAGATAAATCTTTGTTGACTGTCCTGTGCACTGTAGGATGTTTAGCAGAATCCCTGGCCTCTACCCACTTGATACTGTAGAACATCTCCATTCGTGACAATTAAAAATATCTTTAGACGTTGCCAAGCGTTCCCTGCAGGGCAAAATCGCTCACTGTAGAGAAACACTAATATAGAACGTTAATAGACATTTTGGGTGCCCTGCCAACCATTCCCTCTCTCTAACTATCCTGATTTTCATTCATGAATCCACACATTTCTTGCTTTGATGCCTAAACTAAGCCATGTAATCCTATTCCTTAGTCATAGATTTTTGAAGGCTGTAAAGTGATAAAATTTGGGCTGATGAATTTCAGAAAAGGTTTGTGTTTATATCTAGAGAAAAAACACTTCCTGTAAGCTGTGAAAATAGGTAATTCTATTAGATTGTAGAACTACGTAGTCCTGGGAATCATGGGCAGCCATCTTGTGACTGTGCTGAGAAGGCAGCCCTTAGACTACAGCTGACACAAATCAGAACAGGAAGACAACAAACAAAAAACAAGTGTTTGACAGCTTATTATGAAGTTGAATGAAACCAACTCTGAAGCTTCTAGTTTCAGGAGTGAATATATTCCCTTTATTGATAAATTTGTTTGAATATATGTCCATTACTTACAACCTATGTGCCCTATCTGAGTCAGAGTTTGCTTTGTCTTGGGATATGAAAAATGTTCCAGGCAACTAAACAGAGTATAGGCAGTTCTGTCTGATAGAAGTTTCTGTAATGATGGGAATGTTCTATATGTGTGCTATCCAATATGGTAGTCATAGCCACATGTAGCTATTGAACCCTTGAAAGTTGCCTAGTGTGACTGAGGAACTGAATTTTGTTGTTGTTGTTTTATTAAGGTAAGAACACTTAACATGAGATCTATCGTCTTAGTAAAGTTGTAAGTGTAGAGTACAGCATTGTTAACTCTAGGCACAAAGTTGTACAGCAGAACTCTAGAACTTAGTCATCTTACATAACTGAAACTTCATACCCATTGACTAGCAGCTCCCTATTCCCCCTCTCTCCATCCCCAACAACCATCATTCTATGGTTTCTTTGTATTTAACTATTTTAGATATCTCATAAAAGCTGAATTTTTAATATTATTTAATTTACATTAATTTTAATTTAAATAGCCACATATGGATAGTGGCTACTGTATAGGGCAGCACAGGTCTAGAATAAATTAGAATAAAACATGGTCATGCAGTCAAAGCTTTGGTTAGCAACAAGCCACAGCCTATAAAAATAGTAGAGATGGAGCTCTTAGCAAAATCAAGAAATCAGCAAATACGAAATTTGAAACTATTGTGAGATGGACAAAACAAAGAAACAGGACAATTCCACAAGTGTTAGTATTCCAGAGAGTACCAAAGCTGGCAGGTTACTCTGAAGGCTGACTAAAGCTGACATGGAATTTTAATTTGGACAAATCCAAAGCACAGTCTCCTTGGTCTTATATCTAGCAGACAAAGTGGTGAGCATCTGGATTGGAAGAGCTTGGATCAGGTGCCTACCAAGGCCCAGTCAGCAATGGCCAGGGTAGTGGATCACATAATTCTCTGTTCATGACAGCATTTGTCTATAATTTCCTCAGCAGTCATTACAGGCATTAATAACAATAAACATTATTTTCTTTTAATTTGGATTTCCTTAGCCATGTAAGATGTGTGCTATCATCCTCTCTCTATTAGTGAATAAATTGAGGAAGAAGCTCTTAAGCAAGTGCTAGTTCTCCTTCATCGAGACGGCCTTTAGAAACTACAATAGGTTATTGCGAATTCTTCTCCATATATCCTCAAAAGTCTGCTTTCTCTTTTAGCCCCCTTTCCATCTCCCTAGGAAACAATTCTAGAAATACTTAGATCAATTTCAAAATGCCATACTTGTTACTTTATTTAAATTGTTGCTCCCTAGGGGGCATGTTCCCTGAGGGAGACACAGCTTGCATTTGTGCAAGTACCAAATCACTCTGTCTTTATTCCAAAATTGGAAGTACATGCTTGAAATTAAAACATCGACTGCTCCAGAAATCCACAAGCAACGGGTTGCCTGTGTGTTGTAGATGACAATAACAAAATGGAGTAACATGTCAAGGCTTCTAAAATGGAGCTGGGAGGCCATTAAGGAAGTGGGGCTTATGCACACACACCCTGTCCACCACCAGCTGCTTAACTGACCTTTACCTGACACCATAGGTCACATCTTGAAGCACTTCCTCATTCTAAGAAAGGACAATCTGCCTAGATACAACTTAAGGACCAACTATCACCTTGCCCCATGCTAGAATCAGTCATTAACTGGTTCAATGTAAACCTCTGTGGGCCTGTGCCCTTTGCCTTTATAAACTCATGTCTCATTTGTCCTCCTCAGAGCACATTTGAGTTTCTACTAGAATCCATGTCTCCTGAATTGCAATTCTTGAGACCTCAAATAACTTTTTGCTTCCTTTGCAGTTTATGCCTCATATTTGTTGACAGTGTCTTTAGAGTCAAAGTGTGGTTATTTACTTGGATTGAAAAAGTTAACTGTGAAGTAGAGACTTTCTTAAAACTTTCCACTTATGGAGCTCTCCAAGTCAGAGCTGTTTCAAAAGCTGAGAAACCAAAGAAGTCAGTGATGGCTCCTGCTCTGTGTGTTTTCAGCTATCTGCAAGAGCCTCAGTACCACAGGGTTTTGCCAGTGAGTCTGAACACTAAACCCAGAGGGAGGGAAGCTCCATGGGGGAATTGTCAACAGGTGGGGCATGGTATCAACTGAAAAATCCAGTGCTTTTACAAAAAGAGTTGCAAAACTAAAGAGGTGCCAGCAGCCTGTAAGCTCCACATACCAGGCCCTGTGGTGCTTTCCCCTGGTACTTTTCTGCCCATGGCATAGCTCATATAAAATCTGAAAACTCAAAAATCTGCAGTTTTGGAAACAAACTGAATGAGTGGCAGAATTTCTGGGTTCATATTAAACATTGCTCCTTCTTTAGGGAAAGAAGAGGCGATAAAACAAATTTGAAGTAAAGTTTGCCACAGACTGAATTTACAATGTGCCAACTCTTCAGTGCCTTACTAAGTGGGCACTACAATAATTTTTAGGAAAATGGACAAAAGAAAGAAATATTAATATCACTGCTGAGAAAAAGCATTGTACTCTGCCTACATTGTTGGAACATTTGGAGAGATCATGAGCAAATATTTAGGTTAGGGAGACATCTGCCAAGGTAAAGGTCTTTCAGTGAAAAGGGCATTGGAAACTTCTGTCTGGAATATAATACTTTGCTCAATGAAAGTATCAAAAGTGAGAATAAAATATATCAAAAGATTGATGGTTGGTTTTGGGGGGATGGGGGGAGGATTGAAGAAGAGGAAAATAAGGGTCTGTTTGAGCATCCAAATATAAATAAAATTTTTAAAAACTGAATTTACCTAAAATTATCCATTTTACTAAATATAAGTATAAAAAGTGAATGAATAATTTAATAGGGAGAGACAAGAGAGGATATGAGCTGCCCGGAGAAGTAAATTCCAAGCTTGAGCTAAGTGTTCTTTCTAGACTATTCTCTTTGGAAGTATTTCCTGCCAAAAGTATGCTCCCAGGATCACCTCTGGTGATGCATTAACATTCCGAAAGCTTTTACCTAACCCAATAAATGAAACTCCCTGATTAGCTACAAGCCCTGTAGACTTGGTAACTTTACCCATTAATTAACAAAGGGACAAGTGAAAGGAAGGAGAGAAGCAGAGGGCAAGAAATCTTGCCATTTCTATTAAGTCTTAGCATAACAACAAAAATGAAAATGGATGATTTATAGCCACTCTTCTCTGGGTAATTTGTTGTAATAGCTAGATTTTGGATTTAAATCACATAAGCTAGCTGATCAGTGATCTGTGTATACGGGTTTGTGTTTGTGTGTGTGTATATACAGTTTTTCATACATGTACACTCAGAATGCTTACTGATAAGTATAAATATTTATGACACATTTGTAAATTCTGTTTAAGGAAATGTTATGGATAGTTTTACTTCAAAAATTGTGATGCTGGGACTTTCAGAAGATTACAAATACATTTCTGAATAGAAACCAAGTACACATCTGCTAATAAGACGAAAAGCCACCATAATGCGTTCCCTTTCCACTCAGAAATTAAAGTGATGGCTGAATTTTAAAGACACAGAGGATATGTGGCAGTGAAATATTTATTAACTTAACCAGAAATATCAGACACAGGTAATTTTTTCGTTTATAAACAACTGATCTATTTGGATAGGAAAATGTCACATTGAAACACAAAAGCACCTGGAGTAGGGATAGAGAGAAGATTGGTTGCAGGAATTCTAGATGAATTTCAAAGTAACAAATCAGCCCCTGACAAGGGCAGCATTGAAGAGTTTGATAATACAAATATG
This sequence comes from Ceratotherium simum simum, assembly GCF_057802395.1. NCBI lineage: Eukaryota > Metazoa > Chordata > Mammalia > Perissodactyla > Rhinocerotidae > Ceratotherium > Ceratotherium simum. Next base: position 51,918,156 of record NC_141909.1, read on the forward strand.
CAGAGGTTAGGCTCCAGCCTGGAGAAGATATAGAAAGCAACACTATCTAAACCCAATAGCATTTTAATATAAACCATACATGTGATCTCTGTATATCTCTACAGAATCACCAAATTTAAAACAGCAAATTCCGTCTACACTAACCTGATCATTTTTTTCTCTAGAGGGTGACAAATGGTGTTTCTTAAGAATTGTTTTTGTTTTAATTAATTAATTTATTTTTTAAAAAGCCTTCCCTATTTTTGTGTGTGTGTGTGTGTGAGGAAGATCAGCCCTGTGCTAACATCCATGCTAATCCCCTTCTTTTTGCTGAGGAAGACCAGCTCTGAGCCAACATCTATTGCCAATCCTCCTCCTTTTTTTTTCCCCCAAAGCCCCAGTAGATTGTTGTATGTCATAGTTGCACATCCCTCTAGTTGCTGTACATGGGACGCAGCCTCGGCATGGCCAGAGAAGCAGTGCGTCGGTGCGTGCCCGGGATCCGAACCCCGGCCGCCAGAAGCAGAGCGTGCGCACTTAACCACTAAGCCACGGGGCCGGCCCTTAAGAATTGTTAAACTGACTTTCCCAGTGATCAGAAATTAAAATTAAATAGGCTGACTTCTGATGTTAATATAAAACTATGTAGTTATCAAAATTTACATAATAATTAGGAGTGTCTGAATATTCAGTGAACATTATATCCAAATACAAGAATAACAAATATACTAAATTAGTGAATTTTCATTAAAAATTTCGACTAAAAATCCAGACACCATGTATGGTAGTATCAAAAATTACCTTTGAAAATAGAGACTTTTCAATCAGCTAATGAGGAATCTCCAACACAGTTTATTTACTCTACAAACTCATGTTCGTTACGCTAAGTGATTTAGGAGCTATCACAGAATTATGAGAAGATGTCTCTGTATTTAAGAGTATCCTATTGGAAGACTAAACTATATGATACACATATGAAACTAACTGCAAAGACAAAGTTGTGAAGGAAAGGAGTAAACACATATGGGCTGAGGTAATGATGGGACATTTTATAAAAGAAATAGAACCAGAGCATACCTGGAAAGATGGGGGTTCTATAACAAGTACTTATGTGTTGTGATGGTGGGACATCCAAAATTTGGAATAGAGGGAGATAGATTAACCTCTGAGCAATAATCTTAAAGATACAAGTCAAGAAATTACAATGAGATTGAATGATTTCTGCCAGATGAAAATGTGTTTGAATTTATCAATATATTTAAAGAAAGGATACATTTTCTTCAGCAGGGGTATAGGTTGCTAAGGAATCTTAGAAAAGAAAATATCAGAGGAAAATGACAGTGCTCGTGCCCTTGCTTCCCAGGGAGAGAAGCCACGGTGTTCAGTGGTTATGAAATATATGATCCATTCAACCTCCCTTAGTCTGATTCCCTGATCCCCACACAAGCTTCCAGCTCCATATCTCTTTCCTTCCAAGAGAACGAGATGGATATTAAAACTCATAGTACAGAAGTTACGTGCTGCCTCTGAAGACAGCCATCCAGACTCATAACCTGGCTCCACCACTTACTACCTGTATGACTTGTGTAAGTTACTTGAACTCTCCATAGACTCAGTTTCATTAGACCTCAAAACGGGTCTAATAATAGTGGCTACTTCAAAGAGTTTTGGGGAGAATTAAGTGAATGTAACACACTTAGAGGAATGACTGGCATATAGTAAGTACTCAAAAATATAAATTATTATAATAATAAGCAATTTACACAGCCCCTGTGACAATGGTTCCCATAATAAATTAATAAATGAGCTTCTTTTATGTAGCTTCAAAAGCTACATATATGGCATAAAACAACTGCCATGAAATGCTACATTTCGAGTGTGTGTGAAAGAGCTCCTGCTGCCAATAAATGGGTATTTTTTTGATATTTCTGCCCCATATGTTTTGTTAATAAGATTTTATTTCCTGGAGACTGCTCAAGCTTTGGCTTGAGTAAGAGTTGGACATCAAGGCCATTATATCAAAGACCATCCTATCAGACTTCCTCTAAATGAACATTTCACAAAGCGCAGTTCTACGAAATATTAATCTCATGGCATGCTACAAAAATAGAGTTCCCTTGCTCAAAAAGGTTGGGAAATGCTGCTCTAAGGTTTCGTAGAAATCTCATTCCTATTCTTACCCACTGGAACAGGACTAGCTCTTCACTGGTTCTTTACAGTAAGAATGTTACTTCAAAAGCCAGGCTTAATATTTAATGGTTAATTGCCTCCTAAGTAAAGTCAGTGATGAAATGTAAGCTGGATCAAAACAGGAGAAAATAAAGGCATCCTACTTTTTCTTTATATTTCTTAATTCAGTACTTTATAATGTATGCTACTATCACTTTTTAAGTACTCTCTCTGTTTCTATTTTAACCTTTCATCTAACCATTCATGCTCAATTATTTAACCATTCGTGCATTCATTATTTAACCATTCATGCTCCATACTGCCATAAATGATATCCTTCTGAAAAAAAATTGAGAGTCACCTCTCAATTAAAAATTGCCTATTTAAGGCCAAAGACCTGAATATACACCTCACTCAAGAAGATATACAGAGCTTGGGAGTCAAGATGGCGGCGTAGGCAGACTCTGAACCCACCTCCTCCCATGGACACAGCCAATTTACAACTACTCGTGGAAAAATTACCCCGAGACAGAACTGAAAACTGGATAAGAGGAACTCCTGCAACAACGGACAATCCTAACTGGGGTAGAAGAGGCAGAGACTCCCTTCTGGAGAGGAAAAACGCCACCTTCACAAGCCGCCAGCTTCACGGCCGCCGGGAGCAGCTCACAGGTACGCAGCCTCCCTGGAGGCGCGGGGCCCTGAGCCGGGGAGCGCCCCCGCTGTGGGCATTTTGTGGACCCAGCACAATTGAGACCAGCAGCATAATATCTGACTTTGCCTGCTACTAAAGCATTGGGTAGCACCCCCAGAAAACCCGGTTCACAAAGAAACTAAAACTGGCTCTTAAAGGGCCCGCGCACAAACTCACCCGTTCCAGAAAGCATCCTAAAATCACCAGAAAGAAAGGTGCACGGTGCTTCGGTGACAAGAGACTCACCTAATAGGCCCTGAGTGCATCTCGGTGAGGGGTGAGACCTCTCCAGGGACTGGGACATTGGCGGCGGCCATTGTTGTGGCCTGGTGTGAGCGTGCTGACACAGACGCCATTGGAGTTCTCCCTGAGGCCTGCTAGCCCAGGGTCTGCCCCACCCGCTAGAGCACCGATTTAATCCAGCTCAGCCAGGGCAGGCAGCCCACCCTAGAGACTGGCCCCACCCAACAACAAGCCCTCAGGCAACGTGTGGGCCTGCATAGATTGGTGACTGGATTCTCTGCAGCCTGGCAACTGCGCTGACTTGAGCGGGGCAGGGTGTGCACAAGGAGCGGGTGGAGAGTGTGGGGCGGTGGCAGAGTGTGTGGGGCTCCCGCCGTGGAGAGACTGGGTCCACTTGGGGAGGTCGGGCGCTCACACGGGCAGGACTGTGTTGACTGTGTGTGTGGACCTGTGGGCGGCAGGGCTTCTCAGCCGCAGAAGACTTGTACTTCTCAAAGACCCACATAGGAGGTTTGCTCCACCTTCCAAAACCTGAAACAATTGGGTGCTCCTGTGCCTGAGGCCAGCCCCACCCAGCTGCAATCCTCAGAGAGCTGACAAGAGACCTAATAGGCTAGAGGCTTACAGCAATTGTAAGGCCCTGAGCCTAACAACCTGCCACGGTGGGGGCCTACTCACTTAAAAGAAATACTGCAACACAAATGTGGTATTAGAACTTGCAGCCAACTATGCTGGGGCTCCCCACAGCTGATAAAGAGACTGAAGGGCCCACAACAACTACAAGCAGCTGAGCATTACAACAGCTGGCCAGGAGCATAACTCAGCCTCCCTGGGCGCCTACAGGGAGAGCAAACAGGCCACAGCAGAAGGATACACGTAGCCCACTTAGGGGTCATCCCTGGAACATTGAGAACTGAGGGAAGCACACTGGAAGCCTCCTAAGCCATCACTTACATAAGGTCACCTATCCAAGAGCAGGAGACGTAGCTGACCTACCTAATACGTAGACACAAGCACAGGGAAAGAGGCAAAATGAAGAGGCAAAAGAATACATTCCAAGTAAGGGAACAGGACAAAACCCCAGAAAAGGAACTTAGTGAAACAGAAATGAGCAACCTACCTGACAGAGAGTTCAAACTAAGAGTGTTAAGGATGCTCACTGATCTGGGGAGAAGAATAGATGGACTCAGTGAGAATGTCAACAAAGAAATGGAAGATATAAAAAAGAACCAAGCAGAAATGAAGAATACAATACTGGAAATGAAAAACTCATTAGAGGGACTCAAAAGCAGAGTAGAGGATACAGAAGAACGGATCTGTGAGCTGGAAGAAAGACTAGAAGAAATTACCCAAGGTGAACAGGTAAAAGAGAAAAGAATTAAAAAGAGTGAGGACAGTCTAAGGGACCTCTGGGACAACATCAAGTGCACTAACATCCGTGTTATAGGTGTCCCGGAAGGAGAAGAGCGAGACAAGGGGGCAGAGAATCTATTTCAAGAAATAATAGATGAAAACTTCCCTAACCTAAGGAAGGAAACAGACATCCAGGTACAGGAGGCACAGAGAGCCCCAAACAAGATAAACCCAAAGAGGCCCACACCAAGACACATCATAATCAGAATGTCCAGAATTAAAGATAAAGAGAGAATCCTAAAAGCCGCAAGAGAATGTCAAGTTACATACAAAGGAAACCCAATAAGGCTATCAGCTGACTTCTCAGCAGAAACCTTACAGGCTAGAAGAGAATGGCATGATATATTTAAAGTGCTAAAAGGAAAAAACTTACAGCCAGGAATACTCTACCCAGCAAGGTTATCGTTCAAAATGGAAGGAGAGATCAAAATTTTCCCAGATAAGCAAAAATTAAAGGAGTTTGTCACCAAGAAACCAGTGTTACAAGAAATGTTAAAGGGACTGATTTAAGGGGAAAAGAGAAGACCACAAATAGGAAAAATTATCTATTTCCACGATTAGAACGTAATGGATACAAATGCACAAAAAAGAGGTTGGATATGATATCAAAAACATAAAAGGAGGGAGGAGGGTAGTTAAAGAGTACAGCTTTCAGACAGAGGTCAAACTAAAGTGACCATCAATTCTGTATAGAAGAAAAAAGGAACAGAGAAGGACTACTAAAACACTGAGGAAAAAAAAAAAAAAAAAAAAGTTAAAAATGGCAGTAAGTACATATTTATCAATAGCTACTTTAAACGTCAATGGACTAAATGCTCCAATTAAAAGGCATAGGGTGGCTGACTGGATAAAAACAAGACCCATATATATGCTGCATACAAGAGACACACTTCAGACCTAAAGACACTCACAAACTGAAAGTGAAGGGATGGAAAAAGATACTCCACGCAAATGGCAATGAAAAGAAAGCTGGGGTAGCAGTACTCATATCAGACAAAATAGACTTTAAAACAAAAACTGTAAAACGAGACAAAGAAGGGCATTACATAATGATCAAGGGAACAATCCAACAAGAGGATATAACACTTGTAAATATCTACGCACTCCAATGTAGGTGCACCTAAATATATAAAGCAATTATTAACAGACATAAAAACAGAAATAGACAGTAACACAATAATAGTAGGGACTTTAACACTCCACTTACACCAACGGATAGATCATCCAACCAGAACATCAATAAGGAAACATTGGCCTTACACGACACACTAGAACAGATGGACCTAGTAGATATATACAGAGCATTCCATCCAAAAACCGAAGAATACACGTTCTTTTCAAATGCACATGGAACGTTCTCCAGGATTGATCACATATTAGGCCACAAAACAAGTCTCCATAAATTTAAGAAGATTGAAATAATACCAAGCATCTTTTTCTGACCACAAAGGCATGAAACTAGAAATCAACTATAGGAAGAAAATCAGAAAAGCCACAAATACATGGAGATTAAACAAAATGCTACTGAACACCGACTGGGTCAATGAAGAAATGAAACAAGAAATCAAAGAATCGCAGGAGACAAATGAAAGTGAAAATCCGACATACCAGAACTTATGGGATACAGCAAAAGGGGTTCTAAGAGGGAAGTTTATAGCGATACAGGCCTATCTCAACAAACAAGAAAAATCTCAAATAAACAATCTAACAATGCACCTAAAGGAACTGGAAAAAGAAGAACAAACAAAGCCCAAAATCAGTAGAAGAAGGGAAATAATAAAAATCAGAGCAGAAATAAATGAAATAGAGACCAAAAAACAACAGAAAAATTAATAAAACCAAGAGCTGGTTCTTTGAAAAGATCAACAAAATAGACAAACCTTTAGCTAGACTCACCAAGAAAAAAAGAGAGAAGGCACAAATAAGTAAAATCAGAAATGAAAGAGGAGAGGTTATAACAGACACCTCAGAAATACAAAAGATTATAAGAGAATACTATGAAAAGCTATATGCCAACCAATTCGACAATCTGGAAGAAATGGATAAATTCTTAGAATCATACAATCTTCCAAAACTGGATCAAGAAGAAGTAGAGAATTTGAATAGACCAATCACCAGTAAGGAGATCGAAACAGTAATCAAAAACCTCCCCAAAAATAAAAGTCCAGGACCAGACGGCTTCCCTGGTGAATTCTACCAAACATTCAAAGAAGACTTAATACCTATCCTTCTCAAACTCTTCCAAAAAATTGAGGAGGGGGGGAAGATCCCTAACTCATTCTACGAAGCTGACATTACCCTGATACCAAAACCAGACAAGGACAACACAAAAAAAAAGAAAATTACAGGCCAATATCACTGATGAACATCGATGCGAAAATCCTCAACAAAATACTAGCAAATCGCATACAACAATACGTTAAAAAGATTATACACCATGATCAAGTGGGATTTATTCCAGGTATGCAGGGATGGTTTAACATTCGCAAATCAATCAACGTAATACACCACATTAATAAAATGAAGAACAAAAATCACATGATCATCTCAATAGATGCAGAGAAAGCATTTGACAAGATCCAGCATCCATTTATGATAAAAACTCTGAATAAAATGGGTATAGAAGGAAAGTACCTCAACATAATAAAGACCATATATGAGAAACCCACAGCTAATATCATCCTCAATGGTGAAAAACTGAAAGCCATCCCTCTAAGAACAGGAACCAGACAAGGATGCCCACTCTCACCACTCCTATTTAACATAGTATTGGAAGTCCTAGCCAGAGCAATCAGGCAAGAGAAAGAAATAAAAGGGATCCAAATTGGAAAGGAAGAAGTGAAACTGTCACTATTTGCAGATGACATGATTTTATATATAGAAAACCCTAAAGAATCCACCAGAAAACTTTTAGAAGTAATAAACGAATATGGGAAAGTTGCAGGATACAAAATCAACATACAAAAATCAGTTGCATTTCTGTACACTAACAACGAAGTAGCAGAAAGAGAAATTCAGAATACCATCCCATTTACAATTGCAACAAAAGAATAAAATACCTACGAATAAACTTAACCAAAGAGGTGAAAGATCTGTACACGAAAACTATAAAACATTTCTGAAAGAAATTGAAGAAGACACAAAGAAATGGAAAGATATTCCGTGCTCTTGGATTGGAAGAATTAACATAGTTAAGATGTCCATACTTCCTAAAGGCATCTATAGATTCAATGCAATCCCTATCAAAGTTCCAACAACATTTTTCACAGAAATAGAACAAAGAATCCTAAAATTTATATGGAACAACAAAAGACCCGAATAGCTAAAGGAATCCTGAGAAAAAGAACAAAGCTGGAGGTATCACACTCCCTGATTTCAAAATATACTACAAAGCTATAGTAACCAAAACAGCATGGTACTGGCACAAAAACAGACACACAGATCAATGGAATAGAATCGAAAGCCCAGAAATAAACCCACACATCTATGGACAGCTAATCTTTGACAAAGGAGCCAAGAACATACAATGGGGAAAAGAAAGTCTCTTCAACAAATGGTGTTGGGAAAACTGGATAGCCATATGCAAAAAAATGAAAGTAGACTTTACCTTACACCATACACAAAAATTAACTCCAAATGGATTAAAGACTTGAATGTAAGACCTGAAACTGTGAAAGTTCTAGAAGAAAACATAGGCAGTACGCTCTTCGACATCAGTCTTAGCAACATCTTTTCAAACACCACATCTGACCGGGCAAGAGAAACAATAGAAAAAATAAACAAATGGGACTACATCAAACTAAAAAGCTTCTGCACAGCAAAGGAAACCATCAACAAAACGAAAAGACAACCTAACAATTGGGAGAAGATATTTGCAAACCATACATCTGATAAGGGCTTAATCTCCAAAATATATAAAGAACTCATGCATCTCAACAACAAAAAAACTACCAACCCAATTAAAAAATGGGCAAAAGACCTGAACAGACATTTCTCCAAAGAAGATATACAGATGGCCAACAGACACACGAAAAGATGTTCAAAATCACTATCAGGGAAATGCAAATCAAAACTACAATGAGATATCACCTGACGCCCGTCAGAATGGCTATAATTAACAAGACAGGAAACAACATGTGTTGGAGAGGTTGTGGAGAGAAGGGAACTCTCATACACTGCTGGTGGGAGTGCAAACTGGTGCAGCCACTATGGAAAACAGTATGGAGATTCCTCAAAAAATCAACGATAGAACTACCATATGATCCAGCTATTCCACTGTTGGGTATTTATCCAAAGAACTTGAAAACACCAATTTGCAAAGGTACATGCACCCCTGTGTTCATTGCAGCCTTATTCACGATAGCCAAGACTTGGAAGCAACCTAAGAGCCCATCAAGGGACGAATGGATAAAAAAGCTGTGGTATATATACACAATGGAATACTACTCAGCCATAAGAAACGATGAAATCCAGCCATTTGTGACAACATGGATGGACATTGAGGGCATGATGCAAAGTGAAATAAGTCAGAGGGAGAAGGTCAAATACCGTATGATTTCCTTCAGTAAGTAGTAGATAATAACAACAATAAACAAACACATAGGGACAGAGATTGGATTGGTGGTTACCAGAGGGGAAGGGGGGAGGGAGGAGGGTGAAAGGGATAATTGGGTACATGTGTGTGGTGATGGGTTGTAATTAGTATTTTGGTGGTGAACATGATGTAATCTATGCAGAAATAGAGGTACAATGATGTACACCTGAAATTTTTACAATGTTATAAACCAATGTTACTGCAATAAACAAAAAATTAAAAAAAAAAAAAAAATTGCCTATTTAAGAGATGGTAAATGCTGCTATGAACTGAACGTTAGTGTCCCCTCAAAATTCGTAAGTTGACGCCCTAACCCCCCAGTGTGGCTGTATTCAGAGATGGGCCTCTAAGGAAGTAAGTAAGGTTAAATGAGCTCACGAGTGTAGGACTTGATCCACTAGGATTAGTGTTCTTATAAGAAGAAAGACCACAGGGCACAGCAACGCACGCATGAGCACATATTCTCTTTCTGTCTCTGTCTCTGTCTCTTTCTGTGTGTATGCTGCAAGGAAAGGCCATGTGAGGACACAGCAAGAAGGCAACTGTCTGCAAGCCAGGAAGAGAGCTCTCACCAGAAACTGAATTGGCTGGAATCTTGATCTTGGATTTCTGGCCTCCAGAACTGTGAGAAAAAAATTCTATTGTTTAAGCCACCCAGTCTATGGTATTTCGTTATTGCTGTTGAAGCTGACTAACGCACATGCCGATGGAGATTGATTTTGTTTGTAGCTGCCTGGTATACTATTATAAAGCTAAGCAGGACATGGTACAATGATCTATGTGCAATATTGGGAAATGGTAGTATGTATGTCACGTGGCTGACCTATGGCTTACAGTATATATTATAAATTCCTTAGCATGGTGTCCATGGCCCTTGATGGCTTTGCCCCTGATGGCTTGGCCCCAATATACCACGGACAAGCAGAACATCCTAAAGAAAACTGTCATAAGGAGTTGATTAGTTTTCTGTAAAATCATGATCCCAAGCCCAGTGGCACTCACGACTGCCTGGCAGTCTTCTAGAGTTCTGATGGTCTTCCAACCCAAGCCTTCTCCTCTCCTCTCAAACTTCTGAATACCCCTCCTCCATCATCACTTCCCTCTCTCACTTTCAGCAGATGATCTTGCTGCATGCTCATCCTCCTGCAACTATATCCATCTTGTCTCCTGTTGCAATTGTGATGAAATCCCTTTTCCTAAAAAAGGCCAGTGCTTCCACAAGAAAACCAAAACAATGCTAGTTACTTCAACATACAGAATTCAATTTAATTTAATCAGTTACATACATGTTGGAGGACTGAAAAAGCCAAAAGGGGACACTTAGATAAAGATTATAGGAGGCAGCTTCTCTATAGCTGAAGAACAAAGGAAAAAGGCTGAGGTTATCCAAACCTAGGAGAAAAGCCCTGTGTAACTGGAAACTGATTCTCTGAGGATGGGACACCTCTCAGCTCTGAGCTCCATGTAAGCTTCCAGCTCTGAGGGGCTCAGTGAGGCTGATGGGAGCGTATAATAGGAAGCTAGACACGGGAACAAGGTGACGCTGGGAGGCCATTGACAGGAATAATGCACAAACACAAAGGAGGTCCCTCCTTCCTTCATTCCTACTTGCAGGCCCCTTCTAGTGCCTCCTGTTGGTAGAACCGACCAGGAAACCAGCAGGTAAATGAGAAATGTGTTTGTAGCATTGCTGGTCAAGCCTCACAGAACAGAACAAAGAAGAATGGGTTTGGAATTAAGAGACAAGAAATTTATAACCAGAATATTCTGTTATTTCTTTTCTGTCTTATACCTTAAGTTTCTTTCTCTCTATCATATAATTCTATCATCATTCCAACATATTCTCAAATCTTCCATAAAATCCTCCCTGGACCTCATATGCCTCTCTATAGCTACTGTCCTTGCTAGTCCCCTTCATAAGAAAAATTCTCAAAAGAGCTCTCCAGAAAGTCTATTTCCACTCAACTACCATCTAAATATCAAACCACTTCAATTTGGCCTTCACTTCCACCCTTTAGCGCAATTCCATTAATACTTGGATCTCACCAGTGTTACCAAATCCAAAGGATCCAGCTTTGTACTCATCTGACTCAACCTTTGTGCATTCAACCCAGGCAGCTACTGTCTCCTCCTGGAAACACTCTCCTTTGTGGATTTCCATGAATCCCTGTTCTCCTCACCGGATGTTCTTTTCAGTCTCTGATACTTGCATCTCTTGTTTTACTTCACTTCTAAATGTTAGTATGTCACAGGTGTTGATCCTGGTACGTAACATTTCTGTAACTTCATTGACTGTAAGGCTTGAGTTTTTAACAGCATCTATATGCTAATAAACTCCAATTCATATATCAAAAGATATTACTCTTCTGAACTCCAGACAGCCAATAAACTGTGATTCCTCCCTCATTTTTGTTAAAGCATCACAAACATGACATGGTTCAAATGATACTATTTATTATTTCTCAAAACATGTTCCTTCTTTAGTCTTCTCCAAGACAGGAACTAGAATCAATTCCTACCAGTTGCTCAAGTTAAAAACTAAGAAATTATCCTTGATGATTCTATTTCTCTCATCTTCCACATCCAATATTTAGGGATGTCCTTGCTTTTTCTTCCAAATATATCTAAAATTCATTCACTGACATTTTCCCTTTCAGCACTAAGGATCCAAGCCAGCATTACCATATCTTCTTCACTGGTTATCCTGCTCCTATGTTCTCCCATTCTAATTCAATCTCTCCAGAGCAGCTAGAGTAATCTTTAAAAAAATAAAATCAGATTTGGTTACTTTCCTTTCAAAACAATTAAACGGCTTCCTACTGCACTTAAGATAAATTCCAAATGACATTCCACAACCTATAGGGCCTTGACTATTTATCTAATTTCACCTTATATATGTCTCCCAAAAACAACTTGCTATATTCCAACAACATTGTTCTTCTTTCTGCCACTTAACCAATTTTTGAGCATTTACTATGTGCTACCATTACAATAAGCAAAGTACCTAGCATCAGGAATATAAAGTCTAATAGAAAGTGACACAGATGCATATATGCACACATACAGTTACAGATTTTAATACTATTGTATAGAAATAAACACAAGAATTTAGGACAGAAATTAGCATCACAGTTGGTGGAGAGTTAAGCTGAACCCTATAAAATGAGTAATTATCCATACAAAAGATGAAGAAAAAAAAATTTTCAAGCACAAGAACACCACAGAAAGGCCCTGAGAGCTTAATGCAGACAAGCATGTGGTAGAAGTTCAGGACAGCCAGAATGCAGTAAATGAAAGGGAATCAGGCCAGAGATGTGGTGGGGGAATACGGCAGCCTAACCAATCCAGCCATTACGGGTTTCTCAACCACAGCACTATTGACGGAGCAGAAGTCTTTTTTGTGGGTTGCTGACCTGTGTATTGTAGGATGTTCAGCAACACTTCTGGCCATTAGACGTAAGTAGCACATGCCCCCAGTTATGGGAACCAAAATCATCTCCATATATTGCCAAATGTCCCATAGGCAGCAAAATCACCTTCAGCAAAGAACCACCCAACTGCAGTAAGAAGTTAGAATTGTATTATAAATGTGAATCATGGAATCTGTGCCCTACATTGATTCATTTAATGATTTATTCAGTATATCTTTATTGAGAACCTAATATGTGTCAGACACTGTGACTAAGTGCTAGAGACAAAAAGTGAACAAGACAAATCCCTGCCCTCATGGATCATATAATCTAATGCAGGAGCAAGTTTCTAAACAAATAACATAATTATATAATTACATCTGTGATAAGTACTATGAAGAAAAAGTACATTTTTTCATTTGCACAGGCACAGTTGAAAATAAATGAAAAAATATTTAATCTATCAGCATCCCTTCATATACCAAAATCTTTGTCCAACATCCAACTTATGTTTAATGACATATTCTGTTGTGTTTCTTGATATATTTTACTTAAAAATAAATTTTTAAAAGTTTTAAAATCTTAGAAGATAGTATTTGGGTACTTTATATTAAATGATCCACACTGACTATGAAAGTTTTATGAGAAGAGAATGCAAGCCCTGAATATAGGATTTGATATTAAGGACCCAATGGGATGAAAATTCAACAATTTTCATAAATGAAAGAGGGTACGCTGATGAATAGTCTGATGCTGATGAAACAAAGCAATGAAATAAAAGATGACCTCAAAAACCTACAAACAGAGAACAATAAAAACGTGTGGACTGTTAACAGAAACGGTATATCCAAATGAATGAAGGGGATAAAATTCTCTGAGCCACATGGAGTTACTGGTTATTCACAAAGAGCATTTAAAGGGAGTCTCACAGGTCAGGGGTAACATATAATCATGAGAGATCATCACCACTTTCACCACCATCATCCTAACCATTCCTCATACGGCTATTTGAATGAAGTACTAGGCTAAATATAGTGCAAAGGGAGCTAAAAATTGTTGTTCCTGACCTCTAACTAAGGCAGGTTCTAATAAGCAAGAATATTGTTAGTGCTTTCATATGTCCAGCTTAACTTACACCTGAATTTTGCCATGAAGTCCTAGGACATAGGGTCTACACAACTAGTTGTTAACCTTTTGTACAAGATCATCTAGGAGGTCTCTAAGAGGCCATGATAAAAAACGAAAGCTTACAGACATATTGTGCATAACATCTGGTCTTTGGACATAGTGATCAGGATTTCTCTTAATAAGCAAACGTGTTTGCTTATTTATTCAGTGGTAAAAGCAAGCATTTCCATTTTTAAACGTTGGACAGAGAAGCTACCATTTACTTTAGAAAGGTAACTTTTGGTTATCATGTGTCTAAATAAATATCTGTTTACTGACTACTGACAGAGACATCTTTTTAGGAACGTTGCCAGTATGAAGATGACTACCCCAAACAAGCATTATCAGATAATTTATGGGGTTTTGGTTATTATCAGCCATCTCAATCCCCACAACGCTTCATATTTTTGGAATGGAAAGATAACTGTTTTATAAATAATTGAATTTGATTGACAATATCAGGACATCTAGCCATATTAAAACAAAAAAAATAAATAAAACACATTAACTTTATAATTTACAAAAAACTTTATAATCTATTAAATTGTTTGTTATGGACTGAATTGTATTCCTCCAAAATTCATGTGTTGAAGCTCTAACGTCCAATGTAACTATATTTGGAGAAAGAGCCTTTGAAAAGGTAATTAAGTTTAAATGAGGTCATAAGGGTTCGGTCCTAATCCAATACAACTTGTGCCTTTATAAGAAGGGAAAGAGAGACCCGGGATGCTTGCACACAGAGAAAAGGCATTGTGAAGACACAGTGAGAAGGCAGCTATTTGCAAGCCAAGGAGAGAGGCCTCAGGAGAAGCCAAACCTTTCAGCCACTTTGATCTAGAACTTCCAGCCTCCAGAACTGTGAGCAAATAAATTTCTTTTATTTCAGCTACTCAGTCTGTGGTATTTGGTTATAGCAGCCTAGTAAACAAATACATTGCCCAACTTTAACAACATAATTCTAAATTAAGTTTGGCATTGGTATTTCTAACTTAGACATAAGTTAAATTATTTGTTCTAAGTCATAGAGCTAGTCAGAGGCTGAACTGGTGCTCAGAGATCATCTATACCATAAATAAGTAAAACATCTTATGACCAACCAAAGGCAAGTCATTCTATCCATAATCCAAGAATACTTTACAATTTAATAACAGAGGAATGCTGGCACTTGTAAAAAAGTTACAATTTGACATAATTATTCAAAAAGAGAATTAGAAATACAAATAAGCCAGAAAAAAAATCCTGAAGAAACAGAGATTTCTTTAGAATATTCCTTTTAATAGAGCTCTTTATAGGAATAATGTTGTTTATATTTAGTGTTATGTTTTCATTTTTAAAACCTCTTAGTTACAGCCTAAATATTAATTCTTATATTTTAAAGCTACTTTTAAAATCTAAGGCACTGCAGAATTTCAGAGGTCCTTCATGTAGATATGTTTATATATGTACACACATGTGTCTTTTGATTAACCAAGACTTATATAACTTGTTAAGAAACTGATGTTCTTGTAGTTACAAGGAAATAAAGAATATGACACTGAAATTCTTATTTACACTAATGATTAGAGATATCTCTATGGCACTTAGTAACCAAGGCTATTTAAATATGTGTTTTATTTCTTTTCTGAGCTCTTTTTTTTTCTCAATGATAATTATTTTTCTTCTCATAATAGATGAGCTCATTATTACAATAGAAAAATACTAGAAAGTTGACACAAAGTTTAACCTTGGTGTTTTCAATTTATGTTAATACTTTAGAATCTAGTTACTGGATATTTCAAGTGATAGAAAAATTGATATGAATTTGAACACTTTCACATTCCACATTATACTACTCTTTTCAAAGCTATAACTTAGCTAAATCTTTGTTTTTAGGATAGTTAATGATGCCACTATTTTAAAACATCTAATTCTAATAATAAATCTAATTCTAATAATAAATCTAAATAAATAATAATAATAAATCTATAGTTACTGACTTTGAGACAAACAAATGGAACGTACATTAGTAGAAATTTTCCTTTTTATTATAGTCTGCTGTCAAAGAAAGTAAATTATTTAAAAGATAATAATTTATCTTTATATAAAAGATAATAATAAAGTTTCAACAGTGTGTTTGAAACACGTTTCTTGACTGTAAGGTGTTAAACGTTCTTTCCATGGTCCCATTAGCTCCCAGAGATTGTTTTAAGACATAAATCCTATACAGATAGTTCTAGAGAAACTAAGAACAGTTTCTCTACACCTGCAAGGTGATTCCAGTTTAGTGATGTGGCTGTAACTACTGAGAATAAATTCTTTCTCTTCACATTTCACTAGAAGACAGCAGCATATCCCTGGAGAAAAAAGAAGGCAAAAGTAGATTAATATATTTGCATACTTTGGATCTTCTAGATCCTCTCAATGGACTTGGTATAGGCTACATCTTTGTAATTAGAGTTTCAAATACTCTCTTTATTATTTGAATGAAGATATATATAGTCAATTGCATGAAATACCTGATCTATACAGTAACAACTGCCTATGAATAGGCTATGCTTCCTATACTCAGTATTGAGCAATTTTCTCTGTATTTATTTAAATATAAGCTGATGATACATTTTATGACCAAAGATGCTAGCTATTAAACAAAATCCATTTCCTTTTCTTCCCGGGCTCTCACCTAGACTATATTCCCCACATCCTTTGTGATTGTGTGTGGCCACATGACTTGAGTTCCAATCAATAGAATGTGAGTGGAT
Source organism: Ceratotherium simum simum (assembly GCF_057802395.1). Classification (NCBI taxonomy): domain Eukaryota; kingdom Metazoa; phylum Chordata; class Mammalia; order Perissodactyla; family Rhinocerotidae; genus Ceratotherium; species Ceratotherium simum. The sequence continues at coordinate 51,934,563 of NC_141909.1, forward strand.
GTGATATGTGTCACTTCAAAGCTTGACTCAGACACCTTTCTTACATCTATTCCATAATATTATTTTCCCCTTCCAGTGTCCATAAAAAGGACTGTAGAAGCAATCTTAGAAGGCCATAGTTGAAGAAGACAAAACTTTCATCAGCTGGTAGTCCTGAAAGAATGGAGAAGATATAGTCTCCTTCTCAGGCCTGACATATATGCAAAAAATAAAGCTTATTGAGTTCCACCCAATATATACTTTGGGGTCCATTTATTACTACATTTGTTTAGGCAACATTTGTAGGAATGTTTGCCATTCAGCAGAGAGTACAGTTTTTATTTACTGGCCACGTGAGAATTCAGTTTGGTGACATCTCTACTACTAAATCTTCACTAATAAATATTAATTGATGGTAGACTTGTGATCATTTCTCAATATATACAAATACCAAATCATTATGTTATACACTTGAAACTAATATAATATGTCAATTATATCCCAATAAAATTTTTTTAAAAAATTAGAAACAAAAAAATATTAATTGACGGTTTTATGAGTTGGGAAAAAATAAAACACAAAAACAATTAAAATTACATCCTAGTTTTGCTCTCTCATGTCAGCAAGATAGCAGAGTAGGAAGGCACAGGCCTTCCTTCCACACAGGGACCCTGAGTTAACAACAATATACACACCAGAATATCTCTGTGAGAACTCTAGAGACCAGCTGAAAATCTATAGCACCTGAGCCATTATAAAACCAAGAAGGGATCCCAGTGAATGGAGTGGGAAAATTCACAGCATTTGCTATGCCCATTCATACCCCTCCCACTATGCAACATAGCATGGAACAACCAGGAGGAAACACCCTACACTGGAGCTCCTATCTCCAGATGAAAACAAGAATTCATGATGCATCCGATGTTCTGGTTAATCCAGGCACTGCACAAGAACCGATTTCTGTGTCACCTGACTCACAGCATTGTCCTTATTGGATTCAGAGTGTGGAATATGCTGAAAACAGAGGTGAGCAGGATGCTATAGCTGCAGTTCTGCAGGCAGATGCTAGGGGGAGAAAGAGACCAGAAAAAGTTAGAGAGATTCTAGAACCTCCAGCTGGGCTACGTGGTGAAGGTTGTCCCCTGTACAAAGCTGCTATACAAAGCCTAGATTAGGTATTTTCTTTATATGTCCAAATCCCAGCAAAAAATTCTGCAAGATATACAAGGAAACATAACCAAATCAAAAGAATAAAATGTAATTTGAGACACCTCTTCTAAAGAAGCATAGAACTATGAACTGCTGACAAAGAATTTAAAACAACTTTCATAAAGATGCTAAATGAGCTAAAAAAAAAAATACAGATAGATAACTAAACAAAATCATGAAAACAGTGCATGAACAAAATGAGATATCAACAAAGAGACAGAAACTATAAAAGGAACAAATCAGAAATTCTGAGGCTGAAAAACACAATAACTGGTCTGAAAAATTAATTAGAGGTGTTCAATAGCAGACTTGATCAGGCAGAAGGGAATCGATGAACTTGAAGAAAGGTCATTTGAAATCAAGTCAGAGGATCAAAAAGAAAAAAGAATGAAGAAAAGCAAAGAAAGTCTACGGGACTTATGGGCAGCAATCAAACAGACCGATATATACCTTACGAGAATCCCAGAGGGAAAAGAAAAAGAAAGGGACATAGAGCTTATTGGAAGAATTAATGGCTGAAAACATCCCATATCTGAAGATATAATTGGACTTAAAAATTCAAGAAGACCAAAAGTCTCCATCTAGGCATAATCAAAGGGAGTCACATCAATTCACATTAGAATTAAATTGTCTAAAGTGAAAGAGAGAAATTCTTGAAAGTGGCAAGAGAAAACTGATTCAGCACATACAAAGGAGCTTCCATAAGATTTTAGTAGATTTCTCAACAGAAAATTTGCAAGCTAAAGGGAATGAGTTGATATCCAAAGTGCTAGAAAAAAAATTGTCAACCAAAAATACTGTATCCAGCAAAACCATCCTTCAAAAAATAAAGGAGAAATTAAGTCTTTCTCAGATAAACAAAAGCTAAGGGAATTCATGACCACTAGAACTGCTCTACAAGATATACTAAACGGATTCCTTCAAATTAAAGTGAACCAATGATAGACAGCAATATGAAGCCGTACTAAAATATAAGGTTCTCTAGTGAAGGTAAACACAAGGGCAAATATTCTAGCCTGCACTATTGTCATTTTGGTGCATAGAATTTAAATGACAAAAACATTTTAAAACCTTATAAATCTATGTCAAGGGTATATAATATATAAAGATATAATTTTTTACATTAATAACATAAGTGGGGAGGAGCTGTAAAGGAGTGAAGGTTTGGTCTGCAATTGAAGTTAAGTTGTTACTATATTAAAACAGAATGCTATAACTTTAAGATGTTTTACGTAATTACAATGGTAACCACAAGGAAAATATCTATATTATATACACAAAAGGAAATGAGAAGCATATCACTATGAAAAATCAACAAAACACAAAGAAAGGCAGTAAGAGAAGAAAGGGGAGACAAAAAAGCTACAAGGCATACAGAATACAATTAACAAAATGGCAGCAGTAAATCCCTCCCTATCAGTAATTACTTTAAATGTAAATAGGTTAAACTCAAAAATCAAAAAATACAGATTGGCTAAATAGACTTTTTAAAAAAAGGATCCACCTATATGCTGTGTACAAGAGATTCACTTTAGATCTGAGGACATATATACACTGAGAGTGAAAGGATGGAAAAAGATATTCCACGCGAATGGTAAACAAAAGAGAGCAGGAGTGACTATAGTAATATCACATAAAATAGACTTTAAATCAAAAACAGTTACAAAAGACAAAGAAGAACATTATATAAGAGGGTCAATTCACTAGGATGATATAACAATTATATTTATGCACCAAATCTCAGAGCCTTTAAATATGTGACACAAGTATTGATAAAATTGAAGGGAGAAATAGCAATACGATAATAGGATGATACTTCCATGCTTCACATTCAATAATGAACAAAACAATCAGAGAGAATACCAATAAGGAAACAGAGGACTTGAACAACAAGATAGAAAAATTGGACCTTACAGACATACAAAGAACACTCCACCCAACAACTGCAGAATATACATTCTTCTCAAGTTCACATGGAACATTTTTCAGTATAGACTATATGTTAGGCCACAAAATAAGTCAAGAAATTCAAAAAAATTGAAATCATACAAAATATCTTTTCCAACCACAACGGAATGAAATTAAATCAATAGCACAAAGAAAATTGAAAAACCCACAAATACGTATAAATTAAACAACACATTCTTAAACAATCAATGAATCAAAGAAGAAATCACAAGGGAAATTAGAAAATACCTTGAAACAAGTGAAAATGAAAACATAATATACCAAAATTTATGGAATGCAGTGTGGGCAGTGCTAAGAGGGAAGTTTATAGCTGTAAATATGTACATTAAGAAAGAGAAAAAGATCTCAAATCAACAACCTAACTTTATATCTCAAGAAATTAGAATAACAAGAAAAAACTAAATCCAAAGCTAGCAGAAGAAAGGAAATAAAGATTAGACCAGAGATAAAGAAAATAGATAGTAGAAAACAATAGAACAAAATCAATGATTCTAAGAGTTGGTTTTCTGAAAAGATCAAAAGAATTGACACTCTTAAGTAGATTAACCAAAGATTAAAAAAAAAAGAGAAGACTTAAATAACTAAAATCAGATATGAAAGAAGAAACATTACAACCAATGCCATAGAAATTAAAAGGATTAGAAGAGAATACTATGAATAATTATACTCCAATAAGTTGAATAACCTAGAAGAAATGGATAAATTCCTAGAAACATATAACCTATGAAGACTGATTATGAAGAAATAGAAAATATGAACAGACCAATAATGAGTAAGGAGATTGAACCTGTAATCAAAAACTTCCCAACAAAGAAAAAGCCCAGGACCAGATGTCTTCATTGGAGACTTCTGCCAAATATTTAGAGAATTAACACTAATCCTCCAAAAAATCCTTAAAAACATTGAAAAGGAAGGAACACTTCCAAGCTCATTTTATGAGGCCAGCATTACCATGATACCAAAGCCAGACAAAGACATTAGAAGAAAAGAAAATTACAGACTAATATCTCTGATGAATTTCATGCAAAAATCATCAATAAAATACTCGCAAATCAAATTCAACAGCACATTAAAAAAAGGATTATACACCATGACCAAGTGAAATTTATGCCTGGAATGAAAGGATGGTTCAACAGAAGAAAATCAATGAATGTCATGCACCATATTAATAGTTAGAAGGACAAAAACCACATGGTCTTCTCAGTTGATGGAGAAAAAGCATTTGACAGGATTCAGCACTCTTATATGACAAAAACACTACAAACGAGGAATAGAAGGAGACTACCTCAACATAATAAAGGCCATTTATGATAAGCCCACAGTGAACGTTATACTCAATGATAAAAAACTAAAAGTTTTCCCTCTAAGATCAGGAACAAAGCAAGGATGCCACTCTCACCACTCTTATTCAACATAGAATTGCAAGTCTTAGCCAGAGCAATTAGGTAAGAAAAAGACAAAAAATGGGAAAGGAATAAGTAAAATTATCTCTGTTTTCAGATGACATGACCTTATATTGAGAAAACACTAAAGATTCTACAAAATTGTTAGAAGTAATAAACATATTCATCAAAGTTGCAGGATATAATATTGACACAAAAATCAGTTATGTTTCAATAAACTAATAATGATCAATCCAAAAAAGAAATTAAGAAAACAATTCCATTTACAATAGCATCAAAAAGGAAAAAATATCAAGAATAAACCTAACTAAGGAGGCAAAAGATTTGTACACTGTAAACTACAAAAATACTGCTGAAAGAAAATTAAGAAGAGACAAATAACTGGAAAGATATCCAGTATTCATAGATTGGAAGACTTAATATTGTTAAGATGTTCTTACTTCCCAAAGTGATCTACAAATTCAATGCAATATCTATCAAAATCCCAATGGCATTTTTTGCAGAAACAGACAAAGTCATCCTAAAATTCGTATGGAATTTCAAGGGTCCCTGAATAGCCAAAACAATCTTAAAAAAAAAGAAAAAATTTGGAGGACTCACACTTTCAGATTTCAAAACATACCAGAAAGCTAAAGTAAAAACAACAATATAGTACTGGCATAAAGACAGACAAACAGACAAATGGAATAGAATAGAGACCCCAGAAATAAACCCTTGAATTTATGGTCAAATGATCTTTCACAAAGGTGCCAACGCCACTCAATGGGGAAAGGACAGGCTCTTCAACAAATAGTATTTGGAAAACTGGATATTCACATGGAAAATAATGAAGTAGGTTTCTTAACCTACACCACATAAAAAATTAACTCAAAATTGATTAAAAACCGAAATGTAAGACCTAAAACTATAAAACACCCAGAAGAAAACATAAGGAAACATCTTCACGACGTTGGACTTGCAATGATTTCTTGAATATGACACCAAATACACAAGCAACAACTACAAAAATGAATAAATGAGACTACATTAAACTTAACAACTTTTGTGCATCAAAGAACACAATCAACAGAGTGAGAAAGCAATCTATGAAATGGAAGAACACGTTCGCAAATCATATATCTGATAAGGGATTAATATCCAGAATATATAAAGAATTCCTACAACTCAACAACAAAAATAAATTAACCCCATTGAAAAACAGCCAAAGGACTTGAATAGACATTTCTCCAAAGATGGTATACAAATGACCAACAAGCATATCAAAAGATGCTAACATCACTAATCATAAGAGAAATGCAAATCAAAACCACAATGAGATATCACCTCATATCTATTAGGATGGCTACTATTAACACACACACAAAAAACAGACAATAACAAGTGTTGGCAAGGATGTGAAGACATAAGAACCCTTGCGCAGTGTTGATGGGATTGTAAAATGGTGTAATCACTAGGAAAAACAGTATGAAAGTTTCTTAAAAAATTAAAAATAGAACTACCATATGAACGAGCAATCACACATATATCCAGAATAATTGAAAGCAGGGTCTCAAAGAGATATTCTTATACCCACGTTCATAGCAGTACTATTCACAACGGCCAACACATGGAAACAATTCAAAGAGCCATGAATGGAAAAAAAATCTGGTGTATACACATAATAGAATATTATTCAGCCTTAAAATGGAAGGAATCCTGTCACATACTACAACATAGATGAATGTTGAGGACATTATGATAAGTGAAATAAGCCAGTCACAAAAAGACTTTTTGTAGGATTCCACTTATACGAGGTATTTAAAGTAGCCAAATTCATAGAAATGTAAAGTAGAATGGTGGTTATAAGGTCTGAGGGGAGAGGGGAAAGGGGAATTGTTGTTTAATGGGTATAATTTCAGATTTGCTAGATTAAAATGTTCTGGTGATCTGTTTCACAACAATGTGAATATACATAACAGTACTTAACTGTATATTTAAAAATGGTTAAGATGGTAAACTTTTTTTGCGTTTTTTTAACACATTAAAAAAATTAACATTCTAGGTGGTACGTAGAGCCATAGTTTCCAAAATGTTTTTCTCTTTCACCTTTATATATATACACACAAATGTACATATACATGTATATCTATATGCACATACATATATGTATATTATATGTATATTCATAATTATATTCATATATTACTATGATTAGCTAATATCTCAAGGTATAGTATGCACATAGGATAAGGGTCATATTTAGTGCATATAAATCCACATTTTCAAAGGCATTCTTTGTCATTTTAATTTTCAAAATTTTGGCCATCTATCAGATCTAATTAGATCATTTTATTTATTTTGTAATGTGACTTACAAAGAATTCGTACTAAAATAAGTGTCAGCTGTGCCATTTCTTTGTCGGTTCTCCATGCTTATATGATTAATATTATTTCAATTTGAAATTTTCTTTGAAGGAATATTTTAAGCCATTTTTTCATTTTGTAAGGTGAATTTATTAAAACTAAATAATACGATCTATAAATCCACTCAAATGATCACATGTAAATTGCAATGGATAGCAATACAGTGAAAGTGAATGCAGTGTCAATCATGCCACATTGTAAAATTCCACTTTGTGTAGGATATCTCAGGTACTATCTGTGACAGATGACTGCTTGTCTGACCTAAGGACCTTTGAGGACACTAGGGTCAATCAATATATTAAACAGTGTTAAGGCTTAATTTGTTTCATATTTTTAGGTGGAAAATAAATATAAATAGATATTTTAATATTTCCTTCCTGTGCAAGTTTGGAGGTCAATTTTTTTTTTCTTTAATCTTAAACAGTCAAAGACATTTTTAGTCCAGGCTTATAGTTTCTTTAACAATATGGTACCTAAAAACAATGAGTAGGCTTCTTAGCTATTTGATTTCTTTCAGTTTCATGTTAGTAACCACCCAAAGTTCTTTCCCAGATATCGTTCTCAAACCTGCTTTCTTTATTCACAAACCACCCCTCCCCCATTATGTCCTCTGCTTTCTCAACTTAATGTCTGAGACCTTGAAACCATCTGGAGCAGTTGGCATTGATGAGATGGTAGAATCCTCAATCCGACTTTGCTTCAAAGTTGAATCTTGGTTCAATGGATAAATCTCAGTGAGTGCTTACCTCTCAAAATCATTTTTAATCTTATCTCTTACTCTTTCAAGGCCAGAAACACCTTTGTGAACCCTGTCAGGCCCTTGATACCTGAACTCTCCTCCATCCCCTCAGTCTCTGCCTGAAATCACCCAATTCTTGCCTGAGCTTCTCTCTTGTGACACGGCAAAAGGCAGCCAAAAATAGCCAACATATCCTAACACGTTGGCTTTTTCCAATCACTTTCTACAGCTATAGGCTTGGATGTATGTGGTTTGCCTTCCAGGTACCGCATGCGAAAGTTTTACCAAATGATTTACAACTACATAACGTGAACCATAAGCTTCTCAGCCTCTGATATTAGTCTCTTTGCCATGCCATCTGTCTCCTAATTGCTAAATTCATGCCATGTATTAAGCAGAACTCCACTTTATTGTACCCATTTCTGTATTACATAGAGTAATGCTAACTGCCATAACAAATGAACCCCACACCTTAGTAGCTAAATTCCATAGAAGTCTGTATCTTACACTATTTATAATAGGTGGTGGGGCAAGTTTAGGGAAGGGAAAATATCAGCTCCGTGCAATCACCAAGATATCCAGGCTCCTGCTATCCAGCAGTTCTACTTTTGGCATCCTCTCCACTCAGCTGACAGATTGGGAAGAAAGTGATTAATTACACATATTGTTTTACAGGCCCAACCCAACATAGGTACATGTTACTTTAACTCCCAAGCCATAGCCACATTAACTGCAAGGGACACTGAGGAAATGCAGCCTGAGTAACCAGAAGAAAAGGCAAACCATTTGGAAAACAATTAACCAGCTTCTTCAGCACAGAGATGACTGAAATAGCTTCCTGACTGGTTCCCTCCTTTTACTTTGGCCTCCGAGAATTCTATTCTCAATTCAATAGCCAACAATTTCCTTTAAATATAAATCAGGTCTTTTCACACAGTTTTTCAAAACTCCACAATAATGCCTCATTAATTCGTAGTAAAGACAAAGTCATTACAATGGCCTATAACGCCTAACGTGTTCTGGCCCCAGGACATCACTGTCCTCCTCACCACCAATCTTTTCTCACTCATCTGCTCCTGCCACATTGGTCTCCTAAATATTCTTAAATGTCATTAAACAGGATGGGTGCAGCCTGGCCTTAGGATCTTTGCACTGGCTACCCCCTCTGCCTTGAAGACTATTCCAAAAAACTGCATAACTAAGTTCATTATTTCATTTAATTTTTCTCAAATGTTGCCATCTCAATGGGACCTACGTCATCCAACTCCCACAGCTAATAACCCCTGCACTCTAGAATCCAATACACTTGCTGTGGCACTCATTAGTAGAGTGTACCAAATAGGTCTTGTTTTCCCGCTACAAGGCAATTGGCAATACTGTGCTTTGTGGCCGACCCTATTATGAGTTGATGGGACCCATGATGAGCTCTTGCCAATGACCTGGGAATGGAAACAAGGTGTGGTTCTTCCTGGCCAGAGTGATTAACTGCCTGGCTGGGACTCTCTGGGCTCTCTTTTCCTATGTCACGGCAACGGCATGATTTAAACCATGGCACTGTTAGCCTTTCTAACTTATAGACTTTATTTGTTAAATTTACTATTCACTGTCTATCTTCCACAACAAAACTATTAGTTTAAGTGGCAGCAATCTTTACCTGTTTAATTCATTACTACATCCAAAGTTCTCAAATAATGTCTGTTATATAATAGGTATTCACTAAATATTTATTAAATTGATGAATGAATAAAAGGGAGTCCCAAAATTATATCCTAATGAAGAAATCAATAAAAAGAAAGGACACAGAATGGGCAAGAAAAGGCTCCAAGGAACAGGTGGTGACAATAAAAAAGTAAAGCATAAAAAGTAAGTATAGGGGCCAGCCTCGTGGGATAGCAGTTAAGTTCGCATGCTCTGCTTCGGTGGCCCGGGGTTCGCGGCTTCGGATCCCAGGCACGGACCGACACATTGCTTATCGGATCCCAGGCACGGACTGACACATTGCTTATCAAGCCATTCTCTGGTGGTGTCCCATATAAAGTAGAGGAAGATGGGCAGGGATATTAGCCCAGGGCCAATCTTCCTTAGCAAAGAGAGGAGGATTGGCAACAGATGTTAGCTCAGGGCTAATCGTCCTCACCAAAAAAAAAAAAAAAAGTAAGTCTAAATACTGAATTATCACACACACACACTCTGACCATGTAGATAAGTATATACAAAAGTATTTTATAAAGAACAATGGAAATAAATACATTCATATGCTTAACCTTGTTCATTTTTGTGTGTAAACATTTGTATATTTTTCTTTTACTACTTCTCTAATTTTACAAAATTCTAAATGATTAATACATCTGTATAAGCTAAGGGGTTGATATTTAAAGAGTCTCCAAGTATAGAGTATCCTCTTCTTCCTTTCAGTAAAGAGATTCCTCTAGTTTTAGTTGGACACCTACATACACTATTTCTCAGTTCCTATTATAGTTTGATTTATCCATGTGCCTAAATTTGGGTCAATGGGATATGAGTAGAAGCAAAAGAGGAAGTTCCAGATCATCTCCTTAAAGAAGCTTGCCCAGGGCTCTCTGTATCCTTCCCAATCACTGAACGAGAAATGCCAAACACTGGGGCAGCTGGTTGAAGTTGCCAGACCTGCTCTGCCATCACTGCTCAATCACCCTCTGGACTGTGATATGAAAGATAGATCAATTTCTAACTTATTTTACTCACTATATTTTACAGTCTCTTTATTATAATGACTTAGCTATTACGCTAAAAACCACTAAATCCAAGTAGGAGGTGGCCACAAAATGAGCTAATACTATTTTGTTGTTTAATATAAAGGCATCAACATATTTCCCCACTTCTTTCTCATCATATGTGAGTATGAAGATTCAATCATAAAGTGACTCTCCCTTTTCTGAGAATAATACTGGTTAGATAAAAATATGACACTTCATCACAAAGGAGTAACTTTTTAGGCAATGTGTTAGTTTTACTTAAGATGTGTCCATTTTTATACTTGAGTACAACATGAAAAAATACCTATGGGAAATGTTCTGTAAAAGCATAGACAACCCATATTTTGTATGACTATGTTTGTAAATATTTTAGATCAATTTGGTGCGAGTTATTTTCACTTGAATAGGACAGAGTATGATTAAATTGGTTTTGTTCTAAAAATGTATAGCTTCATTTATTTCCTGAACTCTGTCTATAATGATTTCTATCCTATTGTCCCTGCTCTTCACTGACACCTATCATAATATAATTATATCCCACTAGTTTTGTTCTATTTCTTTTCTTACCTCCTCTTAATTACCCCTTTTGTACCCCTAGTCTATGGTCTCTGTGTCTCTAATATATAGAGGTACTAATTTCACAACCCCCAAGTCTTGTCAGGTTAATGATTAATGAGCAGACTATACTCAGAGGCTTTGGAAAGGTTAAGCATAATTACAAATGGGTATTTTATGCAATGCTGGAGATGTGCAAGCTGTTTTTTAAAAAAGGGCAAGAAAAAAGGTAATGAAACTTATGGGATTCATGTCAACTATTGTATCTCAAAAAAACGGTCTTGTTAAAATGAGAAATTAACATGCTAACTGAAAGAGATTGTTAAATTCTACCCTTTGTTTTATTCTCGATTAAAAGACACACACACACACACACAATCATATGGTAGAAATTAGGTACAATCACAGGCCTGTATTACCATTGACCTTTAATTTTACTTTTTTTTCTTTATTATGGAAAGGTACTTTTTCATATTTAGAGAAAAAATTATGGTTTGAAATAAATACAGTAGCTGACCATTGCTATTAGAAAAATTAAATAGCATTCAGAGAGGGAATATGTAGTTTCGACTTGAAATTTTATCGCTCACCATGAAAAGAGCTACTTTCCATGGAAAAATAACTTAAAGCTTCTTTAGAGGTTCAGTTACACAATTATTGTAAAATATAAGCTGAACATCTGGCCATCCCAGCACCATGGGGATGGTACTAGGATTATAGTAATTAAAAGAAATCCAGTCAGTGTTTTCTAATTATAAAGCGTTACCAGGGTTAAAACATTCATGTTTAAAAGTTAGAAAACCGTTGACCTAACTGGAGGTGCTTTTTCCCAAAATGTTTCAGAACAAGGGAATATGTTGGAATTAACTTAGTTCAAAAAGGAAAAAAAAATGAGAATATTGATCTTTAAATGTTGAGTTGAAAAGTGAGAATTTTTTTTGTAGCAAAGAGATTAGACATTAATAGTATTAATTCATTTCCTTTCAGAGTATTATTCAAGCCCCTACGAAGGGCAGCCCCCGCCGCCTGTCCACTCAGATTTCTCCACTCACTCTACTCAGTGACTTCGCAAATGTAGTCTCTCATTCTTGCATCAATGTTTTTCTCTCTCTATCGAATAATTTCCATTGACATATGAACTTCAAGTTTTTTATCTCATTTAAAAGGGGGGAAAACGGTCACTCAACTTCATTACCCTTCTATCCACCACCCCATTTTACTCATTTTGTTTATATCAAAATTCCTTCAAATACTTGTCTATTTTTCTTGCCTCTAATTCCTTGCTTCCCAATCTCTTTTAAGTTTCACTCCAATCAGCCTTTCAAATCACTCCAATTAACTGCAATGGCTATCTTCAACATTATCGATGATCTTCCTAAATCCAATGTTCAATCCCATCCTCCTCTTCCATGGTCTATCATCAGCATTTGGCATATAATTCCTTCCTTCTTTTTTTTTTTTTTTTTTTGGTGAGGAAGATTGGCCCTGAGCTAACATTTGTGTCCATCTTCCTCTACTTTGTATGTGGGACGATGCCACCACAGGATGGCTTTGATGAGCCGTGTGTTGGTCTGCGCCCAGGACTTGAACCTGTGAACCATGGGCCACCGAAGCAGAGTGTGCGAACTTAACCACTTCATCACTGGGCCAGCCCCTAATTCCTTCCTCCTTGATACATTTCCTTCACTTGGCATCCAGGACATCCACAAGTAACTACCTGGTAGTTTTACGTCCACCTCCATGGTTGCTCCATCTCATTCTCCTTGCTAGCTCCTAATCTTTTTGAATTCTTACTGTTGTTTATGAATGCCCCAAGACAGTCCTTGAATATTTTCTCTCCTCTATCATAACTTTCTCCCTGGGTGAGTTAATCCAATCTCATGGCTTTAGATATCATTTATATGCTGATGACTGATAGGCAAGAATTTTTACTGTTGACCAAGTATCCACGTTCTCCCTCACATTACCCAGATCCCTTGTAGTTGGGGGGCCCATTGGATTGGCCATTACCAATAGGTGATGTCTATCTCTTCTAGGCAAAGCATTTAGGAGCTGGTGTGAGATCCCCGCTACGCACATGATGATGGCAATGATGATACATGGTGATGGAGAAGTCCTCATATTGAAATAGTGGAGTCCTGAGATGGAATCAACTTAGATTTTTGAGTCAAGTGCTTAGAAGTGAGCTGCTCTGCGAAGAGTGTTTGGACACAGAGTACAGCTTGTTTGAGCAAGAAATAAAGCTTTTTTGCTTTAAGCGTGGGGTCCACAAACTTTTTCGGCAAAATGACAGATGATAAATATTTTAAGCTTATAGGCCATGCCATCTATTTTGCACCTACTCAATTCTATCATTATAGTGAGAAACCAGCCATAGAAAACTGTAAATGAATGAGTGTAGCTGTGTCTCAATATAACTGCATTTACTGAAAAGGGTAGTAGGATGGATTTGGCCTATGGACCATTGTTTGCTGACTCCTGCTTTAAGCCACTGAGGTGTGGGGGTTTCTTTATTATCATGGCATATAGCCTGGTCTACAGTGATTAATACAACTTTCAAATTTATGTCTTCGTTCCAGACCTCCAGGCACATATATGACTGCCATAGGCTCTTTATTGCTCCCTTTTAATTTTTTTTGTGTGTGTGTGAGGAAGATTAGCTCTAAGCTAACATCCGATGCCAATCTTCTCCTTTTTGCTGAGGAAGATTGGCCCTGGGCTAACATCCACGCCCATCTTCCTCTACTTTACATGGGACACCGCCACAGCACGGCTTGACAAGCCGTGCATTGGTCCGGGCCTCGGATCCGAACCTGCGAACCCCGGGCCGACGACGAAGTGGAGTGCGTGAACTTAACCCAACGCCACGGGGCCAGCCCCTAAAATTTTTTTTTACTCCATTCTCAACCCTGAATGTCAGTATCATATTATCAAAACATCTCAGATCATATCACTCTTTTGCTCAAAATTCCACAATAGCTTTCTATCTATTTAGCAAGTGTCTAAAATTGTTATAATAGTCTGCAAATAAGTTAACCATTCATTCTAGTTTGCAAGGACAGTATCCAGATATAATCATTAAGTTCACCTCCTTCCACTTTCAAAAACGTAATAAGATGATGAGTTATATATAACCATAAAACTTATGAGGATTTGGCCCCTCACATCACCTCAATGACCTCATCTACTGCTGTCTTCCCATCTTTCATATTTCTCCGGCCATATTGGCCTTCTGGCTATTTCTTAAATACACAAAACACCATTCAATTTTAGGACTTTTTTGCATATGCTCTTCCCATTTCCTGGGATGCTCTTCTGCAGACATACACTTGGATTCCTCCTCACTTTTTTTTTTTTTTTTCTTGTGAGGCGATCAGCCCTGTGCTAACATCCGCCAATCCTCCTCTTTTTTTTTTTTGCCGAGGAAGACGGCCCTGGGCTAACACCCGTGCCCATCCTCCTCCACTTTATATGGGACGCCGCCACAGCATGGCCCGCCAAAGCAGTGCAACGGTGTGCGCCCGGGATCCGAACCAGCGAACCCCGGGCCGCCGCAGCGGAGCGTGCGCACCCAACCGCCTGCGCCACCGGGCCGGCCCCTCCTCCTCACTTTTATCACATCTTTCCACAAATGGTACATTCTAAATGTAGTCTTCCTCAATCTCCTTGTTTTAAATTGTACGTCATCCACTAATCCACTTTCTATCCACCTCTCTGATTTACTGATCATCATAACACTTATGACCATCTATGATAGATGAGTATGATAAAACGTCCTTACTTCATTTGTTAAGAATCTTTTCACACTAGAATGTACCTTCTAGGAAGACAAAGTTTCCCCACCCCGAACCTACAGCAATGCCTTCATATAGTAGATGCTCTATAAATATTTTTTGAATGAATAACATCCATAATGAAAAGTAACTGTTTAGGTCCTAAAAAGGGTATTATTTCTTTTCAAGTTCAGTTACATTGCACTGACTTAAGAGATGATCTGTGTCTTAGCCTGGATCGCCTAGAACAGAGATTTAGGGAAGGATTAAGTGACAATACTTTATTTGAAAGGTCTAAGTCTTCAGTAAGAATGAGGAAAGAATCAAGTGGATGAGAATATTATGAAAAGCAATGTAAGGTGACACATTACAGTGCTAGCTATCGCTTCACAATGAGCTGCTGAGAGACCCAGAAGTTGTTTCACAGGTGATTTTGCTCAGGCACATGGAATGTTTCTTGAAAGACCAAATGGGGAAACCCTGCCTTGGATTAGCCTATTAGAGGGAGAAAGGAGAGCAAACTCATGTATTCTCCTCACTCCTTTCTCAGGTTTCCCATTGGTCAAAGTTAGCTGCTTGGGGATATAATGCCCCTGAACTTTCTGGTTGTATTATTTGGCTCTTCTGCAACTGTTTGGAAAGTCAGATCCTAAACCGTATGGTTTTGTGTTTTATATAAGTTTGTTAATACTTCAAGGAGCCAAAGACATGAGTCTGCCTTGCCTCAGGCAGAGAAACTATGTGGACCAAGACAGGGTTGGGAGGTCAGGGTAGCTGCTGCAGAGGCAAGAGGTTGAATGTCTGAGAGTCAGGGAAGTCAAGAGAAAATTTGAGAGGGTACCTAGGATGTGTTTTTTATAACCATTTTTTTAATTGGTCAAATCCATATTTCATGGTCATAATTACTATATGCACTTCTTTTTCAGGGAAATACACATACAGGTTCCCCCCACTATCCAAAAGTAGAGTGTTCCTATGAAACCTTTGGTAAGTTTTGAAATGGCATAAAGCAAAGAAGCAATTACCATTAATGTATATGGGAAAAATTTTTGAGCATTCCTAGACCCAAAAAATAACCTGCCAAATCATACCAAATAACACTAACATATAGTAAAAGTAGGAATGATGTGACAAATACACAGCCCATATCAAGTAGAAATTACGTACGTACGGTGTAGTTTCACTTACCAGAATCCGGAAGACAGCGAGCACCCTGGAAGGCTGAGAGGTGGCGGTGGTGACGATGGTGTGTTAGGCTGGGTCATCGGAGGTTGGCATAGTGGGAGGCACAGGAGACTGGAATGTAGGAGAGAAGAAGAGCGTCATCTATTAACATGTCGTCATCATGTGAATCCACCAGGGTAGGCAGGTTACTGACGTCTACACCCCCTACGTCTGCCTGCCTCAATGTCGAAGGGTGAGGTTCGTCGTCTGCTATGGCTGCCGGAGCTGATGTGGAAGGCTTGAAATACGACAGCATGCTTGACTGCTCAGCCTCTGTACCGGCTCACTGCCAAACAAATGCTAAACGCTATTTTCACTTTTCCCCTTTTGTCATAAAAGTGAAAATCCTCTTCAGATTTCTTTCAGTTAGTGAAAACGATAGTACTAAGGTATGTCTTGCATAAAAGTGAAGTGGAGTAAAGAGAACTTTCAGATAATGGAGGAAACCTGTATTGATTTTGTTTTCTTTCTTTTAATTAGTAATATAATGTTAATTTGTGGATAGATTAGGTAGCTACCTGGGCTGAATGTTCAGCCTTGAATAACAAATTATTAAAAAAAAAACAAAAAGACATGCTAAAAGTATAGGAGAAAATGTTGTGTGCTTGGCATCTGACCTGTGGAGAAATCTTACAACACTGGAAAACTGACTTGCACAAGCTGCTCTATCAAAGGCTAAACTGTGTGTTGTGAGGGTGTGGTCAGGTAGATAGTGAATAACCAATTTCTATTACCAGCTACTCAGGAGATAATCGTCAATGTCAACTACCTGCCTTCCCAGAGAAAGTTGAGGTTCTGTCTTCATAACTACAGTGCTGGAATTGATGCTGGAACAATAGAGAGAACTAATTCTTTCCTTACTCTTCTGGAAAGTGTGCTATTTAAGCTGCTTTCAGAGGTGTGCGTGCTCCTTTTCTCCTCATAACGTAAATTCCAAATTATCCTATCTTTACTAACTCAGTTTAGATATAACCCTGGATATAGAGTATTCCTAAGAAAAATTAACTAGATTGCTTGATGGCTCGATATGCAAGTTCCCCTCAAACAGGTTAAGTCCAAAGCAGAAGTTCTCCAACTTTCAAAATCCATACCTATTCAGTAAAAAAATTTTTCCTAACACCACCTGCTTCTGAATTAAAAACTTAATATTTTAGGGATATATGGAGGTTTGGTCTCCATGTTTTTAAGTAATGCCTCAGTAGTGATCACTCCATTGTTGACACTTGAAGAGATCCTAAACTTAAACCTGCAAATCTATTTCACAAGACCACTACCAAAGCTAGACATTCAAGATCTTCAGGCATCAAATGGAGAGCTTTACACAATTTAGCTCTATTTTAAATAGCCTGGCAAGAGCAATTATAAAGTGTTCATGACACTATCTCACAATTTCAAAGTTAGATATTAAATTAAGAAATATCACCTAGTTTTTACATTTTAAAGACAAAACTATTTAAAAACAAAAATTAGAACTTCTTCCTTCATCTCCAATTAACATAGTTTCTTTTCATGTTCTTATTAAGAAATGATGTGATGATCATGATTCCTTTGTTACTTCACTTATTTTATGGTTATTTAAGTAACACTATGAAAAGAGAAATAGGTAATAAAATTGATAAGGAGAAATGGTTTGGAAAACGTTACCCACTTTATATCCAGATCAGAATGCATTTACCGAGACTTTCTTACTGAGGAGCCTTCAACACAAATGATATCTATAAAATTAACAACATAGGAGCAGAAATCAGTTAAGAAACTGTTTCTAAAGGCTTTCATAGTCCCTATCCCTTAATTAAAAATCTTTTTCCTGGTTTTGCTATTGGTTGGGATTTCTGCTGATGTTTTCCAATGAATATTTCCACTAATGAAAAGGTCTTTATATTTAATAGCTTTAGAGATACAGCAAGATTCTGTCCATTAAAAGGAGTTATTTTCTTATTAATTTGGAATAGACTAATGACTGAAAAAGGAATATGACAAAGTCAAAATGAGAACAGGTTACTAAAAAATAAGGACAGCCCGAGGAGTTGGGGCATGATCATTGGTGCAGCTTGGGTATCTATAGTACCTTGGAAGGTCATGTTCAAGCTTTGGGGTAGCAGAAAAGAACACATGTCAGCATTTATTAGCCATTTACATATGTTATCTTATGTGGCCTTCCCAACAACCCGATCAGTATGATTTTCTCAAACATCACACAAAGAAATTAAGGCTCAGAAGGGTTTGGAAACTTGCCCCAAATCACACACATCAATAGTTCTCAAACTTCTGAGTGCAGTAGAATCACTTGCAGAGGTACTGAAAATCTAAATATCATCGTTTCATCCCCATATGCTTCCAGTTAAGTGTCTAGTCTGTGGTTTTCCTAACCTCTCCACTGTTTATCCTGAGTGTGAGAAACCCTCACTTAGACAGCAAGTAGCAGAGCCAGGATTCCAAATCTATATTCCTGTGTCCACAAAAGAACTCTCTAAGTCTCAAACAAAACCAGCATTGCATAGGAAATAAAATGGATATAGTTTATAATAATCAGTGTCTCTTCTTTTCGGCTTATTTGAACATTAACATCGGACATGACACTAATTAACTTTGGACATAGAACTTGTTTCCCTTCAAATGAAAGAGTAAGTTTTCTCTGAGCACTTATTTTAGGATTCTAGTCTATATATACCCTACCTATACTAATTAATTTGGTTACTGCTTTGCTATACATTTAAATTTAGGTAGTTTCAAAGTTTTGGCTGGTAGGAGTATTGGAAATAAATAAAAAATGTGGTTATTGTTTTGTTAAGAGAAGTAGAAACAGCCATTGATGTGATTGCTTGCTCCAAGGAGGCTTCCAGGAGCTGAAGCTTTGAGGTTTTATGGTGTTACCTATTCCCCCACTGCACATATTGAATTCAATAGCACATAGATTTAGAAGTATGGCTAATCATCAACAGTAATGCGTGCATGCACTGTGGTCCAGTAAATCCTGCTATCAGAGCATTTTCTTTTTTCAGTAATTATTTATTAAATTGTAATAATTCCTTCTCTTCTTCAAAGGAGAAAGGGGACATGATTTTTTCAAAACATTAAAGCATTTAACTTCACGATCCCAAAATTGTTCAAGCTGAATTTGCAAATTTAAGTACATTTGGTTTAGCAAAGATACATCAATGAATAAAATGAGAATAGATTCATATCACATTTTTATACTTTTTATACTATGCTAGAAGACAAATGTCATAAATTCTTTTTATTAAGAAGCAATAGTTTGTTTTAGTCTTCCTTTAAGTCAAAGACTTTTAGATTACAGAGTTCAGCCTTGCACTTATTTTCTATATCAACAAGCATTTATTGGACACACTATTAACAAGTGTTTCTACTACGTATTTTGGGTCTTTCAAAGTTGAACAAGAAGTTATCCCATCCTCAGAAAGTTTACAACTCACAGCTTTATGTCAATTTAGTGGAAAAGCAATAGCCAAACAATTAACTGAGAAACAAATTGCAAGCACCATCTGACAAAGGGTTATAACACATATCTAAGACAATTGATACATCCATTTCACCATCAGAGACCAGAGCTGGGTCCGGTCAAGATATTGGCTGAGGATACATCAGAGACAATGAAGGAATGGGGCAGACCAAAGGGCAGGCATGGAGACCAGGGCCTAGAAAATAGTCAAGATTTAGAAGCAGAAAAAGGAGAGGGACAAAGGAAAATGGTGGGCAAGGAATTAGTGTGGAAGGACAAAAAGTAGAAAAGACTAATGTGCATAAAGAAAAGCATCTGTTTTCATGTAAAATGATAGAAGAGCTTACTTCTAAAATATTAATATATGAGAAACTGATGTTCAGAGAAGCTGTACTGACAAATCCCTACAGAAAATAAACTGAAAAATATCCCAATTATTCAAGAAATTGATACTTCGATGAAGCAATCATTTGCTGTTGATTGTCATGAATCGGTCTGCTTTCACAATTTAGTATGACAACTGAGAAGGGCAGTTGTCAGGAGATCTGGGTTCTAGTTATGACCTGTCAATAGCTATCAAATGTGCATGTCACAACTCCTTTGAGTTTTAGTTTTCTCCTCTGTAAAAAGGTGCCAGACAAAAAACAGGTTGGGGGTAGAGTGGCATGAGGAGAGAGTTCAATTCCAAGATTCTGTGACATGGTAATACACACGGTAAGGACAGAATAGGATAAGAAAGTAGAGATAACCATAAGGGCACTGTGCACAGGCCGTACAGCAGGGAAGCAGAGAAAAAGGTTATCATGCGACACCTCGTGGAGGAAGCAAGATTTAAAGCAGCGTCATAACAGGACTCCTAACAGTTTAGGGGAAAATGCAAAGGAAAAGGCATGAGGAGAGACAAAGTGATAAAACATGTGCTTAGGCAATGGCAGTGCTTCAATTTGGCTTCAGAAGAGAGAAGGTATAGGGAGGTGGAAGAGAAAAAGCTAGCCAAGATGCAAAGAGTGGGCATGAGATTCATATCTTCTGGTTGACGGCCATGTAAGTTTTCTTTTTAACATAATCATATTTGTGATTTAGGGTAGTGTCTCACTTAGGTAACTCCAGTGTCAGCTCTTCTATACCAGACTTGTGGCCCCCTAGCCAATCAATCAAGCCTCTTTCCCACCAGCCTCTCTAAACCCATCTCAACACAAGTAGCTGTTACCATTACAAAAATATGGGCAGGAAAGTTGAACTCTCTTTTCTAGTCTTACTTGTGAGATATTAAGCTGGTCACTGAGGTAAAATGGAGCCAGAGGTGTATCCCTGGACTGGGAAGCTGGGAAATGGAAGGAAGTAAAAGATGAGACCCACTGCAGAGCCTTTGCCACCTGTAATGTGAGACAGGTAAGGGAATGGGAGGCCACCAACAGGACTCGGAGGCACCCGCCTGGAACCTTGCAAGACTGATAGTGCCCATAAGGGAAAGGAGAGAGACTGTAGGAAGGAGCTGTGAGGAGCAATGTGATTAGGGCTTGTTGAAGTTAGATGTGAGCACGGCATATTTATTGGGACTGGACCCTATGGTACGAGCAAGAGCCAAACAGACTAGAAAAAGAGCAAAGGTGTCTTAGATAGAAGTAAGAAATACAATCAAAGGTGGAAATTAGCTACTGTAAGTAGAGAAGTGAAGACAGTAAACTGAGAAACACTCTTTCTAATGGGAAAGAGGGGGATGTGAGCTTGCCTAACAAGATGGAGCTGATTATGGGATGTCCTCTAGTCTCTTCCTCTTCTCCCAGGGCTTGACTGCCTTCCTTCCTTATCATCATATTGAGGGTGGTCAGAGAAGCAGGAGTCCCTGCTTAAATAGCATGCAAAAGCAGGCAGACACAAAAAGCCAGCATAAGTCAGAAGGACAAGAAGAATGTACCGCCAGGGAAGGCCATGCATAATTCCAGCCTGCCTAATTCCCTAGCCTTCGTTGAAGGATTAGTTGGTGGCATTTGTACTTGATATGTATAATGCCTGCTCAGTTATGCTTCAATAAAATATTCCACACTGTGCAAATAAAGCAGGCTTTGTGTGGGATACAAAGGAATTTTTCTGAGTGCTGCTGTTTTGGTCCCAGTTTTGTATTTAATCCTCACAATGTGTAACAAACGTGTGGCCCTTTCCAATGATTCTGCGATCAGCCTCTGCCATCACCGCCTTTGGAGACAAAGTCATTATGCTCAGTGACTCAGGTCCTTTTGCCCTCAATTTACAGAAAGGAAAAAGGGCTTCACCATACCTATGCAAGGGCTCACTATCCAAAAGCATTCGCCTATTGAAGGTGCAGAAGCTGCCTCCCCCGTCTTCTGACTCAAAGCCTCAGGACTCACTGAGGCCATCTCTGGACAATTCTGCTATATTAAAGCCCAGAAAAGGTATACCTTATGTTATAGCTTCTAATTAATTTTAATCTCCGTACTTGAGTTTGTTTTGTTGGCAGGCCATGGAATAAATGTATAGAAACAATAGCAGCTATAATTGATGTGCATCCACCAGCTAAGGTGGGTATATGGTGACGCTTAAATGTCAGAGCACTGAACTTATTTTTATCATGCCTTTTGTTTGGGAAATACAGTGAGGGGAAAAAAGCACTCATGCCATAGATCTCTGTGGTTGTGCCTGATGCTTCGAACATGGGTGATCTGGCTTCAGAAGGTTTATAATGACAGACGCGAAGCGAGCTGCCCTGATACTGATCATCCCTATGGGAGATAAACTATAACGGGTCTCCTTGGGGTGGAAAACGAATAAATGGGTTTGAGTGCTATTTGCTAAAGCAAGGTCACCACGGCTGAATAGCAATTTAGAATGCATCACAGTCAAACAGACATTTGGTCCTTGGTTGTCTGTAATTTAGGGTATTACATTTGTAAGATACTGTTTTTAATTCACAGTTTTAATATAATTGTGTTTACTCAATTGGAGTTGTTGGACATTGTAATTTCTGAGTTCTAATCTGGTTTTTAAAAAGGCAGAGCAAGCATTGATTGTCCTCATTAAAGTTTGAACAGCAGCTATAAAAGCAGCATGATGGAGCTGAGCATCAACTTAAGAAGAAAATAGAAGGGAAATGATGGAAGCAGGCAATGGAATAGGAAAAAAGCTTAAATTTTCACACCTGTTCTAAGCACCCTCGGGTTATTTGCTGTGGGGTAAAAGGGCCCTAAAAAATGAGTATGTGACAAGGTGAGGCATGGAAAGTTGCTGACAGCTAGAAGGATTCATCCTAAATATTCCAAAGGCAGCAATAGGGAGAGCAGAGGTTCCTAGGGGTCTGTAAAAAGGAGAGATATTAGGGTAAATGTGTAGGAAAAGTGTCACAAAAGTTTAGAAACCTAGAAAAAAAGCAAGAAGGGAAAACACGTGCTGGTATCTGGAAAGAATCAGAGGATTGTGAAATAAATTTTAATTTGAAATGCTTTTCCTCTTTATCTTTTTCTTTAAACATTTTTATTTTATTTTATTATAACCTGGTGATTTGATGTTCTTCACCTTAAAAAAAATCTGAATTAACAAGTGAAACAATAACTGTTGTGGTCTATTGTGTTACTCTGCAATTAGACATGTGATTAGTCAATAGTCCAGGATGAATGGAATATTACAGCTCATAAAACGTTGGGGTCTCATGGACAGTTAATGGCCTTTGGAAAGAAATACTACTCAAGCTTCAAATTCCAGCTGAACTCTGTGTGCTATAAGGGCAGGAGAACTTAGACCAGATGAGTCCCTTTCACATGCACATGCCATGCTGTGTGGATCCGGCTGTGGAAGCTGTTTGCCAATCTTATCTTCAGAAACACATAGTCGGTGTTCAGCCAATAATGAATGTCAAAATAATACTTAGCTTCCCTTCGGGTGACTCAAAGGGCTTTGGCCAGAAAATAGGCATAATAACCTTTCTGGTACGTTTCTCATTAATTGTCCTTCAAACTGAGAGAGGCATTTTCAGAAGACAGTTTGCTTGTGCTGAAAGATTAGGGAGCAGTGAACAGTGTGAAAAGTACTGAATTGACAAGACCATTCTGAGTGATATACTGCACAAACGAAAATGAAAGTCCAATCTTGGCACTGGGATCCACATAGGAATCCGTGAAAAGCCTCTGCACATCTATCACTATGTGAGAGGAAATAACTGCTATGGCATTTCTGAGCTCCACGTGCAAAATGAAGATTTACATGTAATGAGTAGTACATGTTTCCCCTTTGTCCCTCTCTCCAATCAAACATCCAGCTCTAACCTGAGACCACAAAGAAAAATGCCCGTGAGTCTGGGATCAGAGAAGTGGGGATAGGAAGTGGACAACCCTTGTATGGATACACGGAATGAGCCCTCAAAGAAGGGTCACATACTGAAAGGGAGGAGTTGGCAAATATAGCTCCCATCTCAGTTTTGCCTGCATATCCTACTTCCCTTCTAGACAAAAGAAAGATGCTGATAGAGAGATAGTTGCGACAAAAATATCTCATCAGGGAAGTAGATGCCAGCTCTAGAGATGAAACACCACTTTGTATCTGGGAAAATGAGAGTGAGTAATGACTGGTAGGCAAATGTCTTGTGAAAGAAGCATGGTAGAGGTCCTTTAAGAGAGAATGGAATCTGGGCCAGTGGGGGAGAAAACAGACACTAGCCTCAGAAAGTTGGAGTAGGACAGAACTGAGGCAATGAGATAATGACTTAGCAAAATCTTGAAAAAGTGTTTTTCCCAAACTCCCCATGCACGGGTAACTTAAAACAAGCTGTTAGTGATGATAAAAGAAGGCTTTCCAGAGGGGAATACATTTCACTGAACCCTCTGGATTCTTTGTTCCAAGAAAATGTTTAAAGAGTGTTTTCTTATAGATCTCAATATTCCCCTTCCTCCTTTATTACTGGGCTCTTGTTGTTTTATACTGATTTTAATGGGTTTTGGTTTTATTGTAACCATTGTTTTCTTTATTATAAATGGCCTGAAATTCTTTTTGGGCAACAACAGGGTTTAAATTAATAATAAATGCTTAAAATACCATCAGATCTTGGCACTCCCTAGGTTTTTCAAACTAGAGAAAACAGTGATTTAAAGAAAAATATATATATTACAAAAATATAAAGTATAAATATGTGTGTATATACAAATATGTGTGTGTATATATAAATATATGTGAGCATATATAAGTATATATGTGTGCATATATATATATATAGTATATGACAGGAAGAGGGTGGATGTGTGACTCAACAAAAAAGATTAGTTTCATGAATCAGTTGTTTGTTTAAGATTGACAACTGCCTTCACAGGAAGCTCACTTTGAGGGAATACATACAATGTACCTAGTAGAAATAAAAATTGGAAAAATGTTTGCAATGCTTCAGAGTCTCAGAATGAGAATGAAGACCAATAATGTAAAATTTTCAGAAGCAGAGCAAAAAATAGAGATATTAAGAGAAAAGCTGTCTCCACGTCAGTGAAAGAAAGCCCATGTATGCTAAAATTTTCACTGACTATATACATTCTTCAGAAGCTTGTGGGATGAAACAGTTTCTTTACCATAGACATTATATAGAGGAGACTGTCTTTCACTTTGCCAAAGTAAACAAATCAATGATGAAAAGAAAATACGTGAAAAAATAATCTTAAGAAATAGAGAGAATAACCCTGCTATAACACTAACTCCGTAAGCTCACTATAAGCCAAGCATTTTTATGTACTTCAGGGAGCATTTACTCATTAAATCCCCCACTACCTTGTGAGGAAGGCCCCAGAGGTTATGTTGTTTGTCCCAGGCTGTGCACCTCATCAGTGGCAGAGCCAGGATTCAAACTCTGGCTACCTGATCTAGAGCTCACCTTTGCCATGAAGTAATATCTGAAGGAATGAGTAGAAAGGGGAAATGTACACAATGGAGAAACAGAACGGTCTTCTAACAGTCTTTTCTAACAAAGTTCATGAATGGAAAAGCTTATGAAGGAAATAATGTTGAGAAGATTATGAGTGAAATATGCGGTTATACTTCTTGGATCACCCAATTTATTAATCAATATTCATTGAATACTGAATATTTTTAAGACACACTGCCAGCTGCTGGGGAAGATACAGGAAATTTGTCTACTTGTTGTTGACTTCATCTCTTTCCATGCGATCCTTCAGTGGTTCCCCGATGCTTCAGAAAAAAATGTGAATCCTTAGTTTGACACTAAAGCTCTTCATGGTCTAGCTTCACTTACTGATAGTGCTCTTGTGGCTTGTTCTCAAGCCATTCTGAGATAGCCACATATCATCTCTCATGTCTTGGTGAATTTCCGTAGGCTGTTCCCTCTGACAAGAACTCTCCTCCACATGTCATTCCTACCACCTTTTGGCCTGGCTAAAAGAAGATCCTTTAAAATCCCATTCAAACATATTTTGTGAAGTCTTGTTTGATTAAACGCAGGTCTGAATTAGGTATCCCTCCTTTTTGTTCTCACAGCCTTCCACACTATCATTTTCAGTTTATTTTTCTCTTCCACTAAAATTTAAGGTTTTTTTCAATCAGGAATTATATCTTTCATCTCTTTTTCCCTGCACTAAGCTTAGCCATAGGAGCCATATAAAAATATTTGGATTAATTAACAGAAGAATGACAGATTTTAAACAGTGAATATATGCAACACATATAATAGATAATTATCAAATTTTAAAAAGAAATAGAAAATCAAGAGAAGGCAAATAATATGGCAGTATTTGATTTGTTCTTGAAATCACCTTTGTCATTTCATAAAGGATTTGAAGCATCTTACAAAAAATGTTTCAATACAAAAGACAAAATATATAGTTAAGGGACTCATTACAAAGGGGAAATAATCACATCTTGGGTGGATAAGCACACTAAGAAAGCATTCCATATTGTATTATAGAAGAGTGGGGGGTGAGGGTCCACAAATATAGTTTCTAGTGAGAAAAGCATGATCTGTTACCAGATTCGCAGGGGCCATAATATGAAATCAAATAAGTTTTTCAGTAGAAGCAGAGCTGTTCTTGATTGGTAAACCTGAGGGAAATTTCTTCCTTGGTCTCTCATAAAGAGGACTCTGTGTGATAAAAAACTCAATGTTTTCAATGCTTCCTTACACTTCCTATAATGAATTTCACATAGCTGTTTCAAATAAAGTCTTTCAATGTAGGTCAGTGACCTAGCACTAAAGCAAAATTCAGTAAAAGTAAACCTAAGAGAGGTCAAAACAGTACTGTCCAACACAGTATAATATAGTATAACACAGTATAACTTTGATGGTTGGACTTGATCCAAAGGCAACAGTCAGGACAGCCAGAAAGGCATATGTTGCGTGTCCTTCAGGAAATTTTCCAAAAATATTATATCTCACAATGGGTATTTAATAACAATCTGACAGCAGGAATTTCAAGATTACATTATTTGGCAAGAATCGAGAGAAGAGAACTTCTGTTTTTCTGATCAAAGCACATGCATATGCATTGCCAATCAATTGAGAAGAGTAAATATCAAGTAAGGAGTCTAATGAAGATTTATGCCTGAATGGATGGCCAACCAACCATTTTAGAGAAGTACACCTTGTGAAGTTTTTAATTTTTTTCCTTAGAAATTAGTCCCGGGTCTATACCAGGAAATGGATAATTGAGCAATTGATGGCAAAAGTTCTAGGACAAGGCATCATCAACGTCACTTTACTTTGAAAGTTTCTTAAAGCTAGTATTATCCATAAACATCCACAGTACTAAAGAAAAAAAATGTGTGTGAGTCTGTGTTTCAGCAAAGTCCACAGGGAATTTCTAATAGAAAACAATCTGTCTTCCTGGTACATCCTTCGAGATGAATGAGTTGCAAATAAAATCCTGTCTATTTGGGAATTATGTTTGAAAGAATATCTGCAAAATGAATTGATTTTATTTTAAAGCATCTGAATTTATCTCCATTATCAGAAGGATATAGAAAGTGATGAAAGATTCTCTCTTACCACTAAGAACACTGGGGATGTGCAGCTCTCTGGCCTTTGGGAAAAGCAGTAGCCCAAGTTCAGAGAGTAATAAGTACAGCCGACGTTCAAGATGAGAGTAATAGGTACAGCTTTTAGAAGCAAAGCACATGTAACCAGGGGAATGTCCACAAAAAGATGGTAAAAGAGATGTGACAGGAGTTTATCAGAGCCCCAAGAGTGGCTGCTACATTTGGATTATCATCACTATTTTACTGATACGAAAACAACGAGACTTTTCTACCCAAGCTCACATGATTAGTTAAGTGGTAGTGCCAGGACCAGAGTTCAAGTGCAGTGAAGATTTATTGGTTGCTTTCTCAGTGTCTATTCCCTCCTTCCTGACTTACCAAGACTCGCACTTTCCCAAATATACAGATGAGATGGGCTATAACTGGTCAAAGCCAATCAGTATATCCCAATTCTCTAGCAATAGTGATTGGTTCAGTATTGAACACAATGAGCTACAAGAGAAATAACCTCTCTGTACTAGGCAGAATTATAGGATGGCCCTACAATCTCTGTCTTTTGCCATGATTATGTTATACTACACAGTCATATGTAGCAAGGTAATTAAGATTACTAATTAGGTGAACTTTAAGTAGGGAGATTATCTAGGTGGACCTAACTTAATCACATAAGTCCTTTAAAAGCAAAAAGTTTTCCGGCCAGCCCGGTGGCGCAAGCAGTTAAGTGCGCGCGCTCCGCTGCGGCAGCCCGGGGTTCAGCGGTTTGGATCCCAGGCGCGCACTGACACACCGCTTGTCAAGCCATGCTGTGGCGGTGTCCCATATAAAGTAGAGGAAGATGAGCATGGATATTAGCCCAGGGCCGATCTTCCTCACAAACAAAAAAAAATAAAAGCAAAAAGTTTTCTCAAGCTGGCAGCAGAAAATGAAGTCAGAGAAGCATAAAAAGGATTTGCCATGTTGTTGCTAGCCTGACGACGGAGGGGGCGACATGGTAAGAAATGTGGGTAGACTCTAAGAGGATGAGACTAGCTGACTTCCAGCAAGGAAATGGAACCTCAAGCCCTTTAACCATACAGAACTGAATTCTTCCAACAAGAAGCAGCTCAGAAATCATTTTTCCCTAGCATCTCCAGATGAGAACTCAGTCCAGCTAACATCTCAATTTCAGCCTTGTAAAACCCAGAGCAGAGAACCCAGCTACATCATGTGGGACATCTGACTTATAGAAACAGTGAGATAGTAAATTTCCATTATTTAATCCATTAAGTCTGTGGAAATTTCTTACACAACAATAGAAAACTAACTAAGTTTCTAGATGTAAATGAGAAAGCTCCGAATGCTCTGGCAGCCACCTGTCAAACGTGAGGGGACAGTCTGCCAAGAACTGCATCAACACTACAGGAAAAGAGCAAAGAAACAGAAAAAGAGAAAGCACAACTTTGGTGTCTGCGCAACCTGATCAAATCTTCATTGATACTTGCGTACTTTTGGACTTTTTGGTAAAAGAGTCAATAAATCCATTTGTTGCTTATAGAATCTGAGTTAGGTCTTCTGTTGCTTATACTAAAAAATACTCCATTGGGTTCACCAATTTCTTGATTCCTAGATTACAGTGACTCTGTCCACAATGATGTTGGCTAGAAAATAGAAGCCTTTTCCTTGGGTTTCATAGTTTCCGTGAACCTCTGATTTAATGCAATAACTATTATAAATATGTGAAATAAAGTAGAGAAAAAGAGAAATAGGGTAAAATATGGAGTATTTCAAAAGAGAAGTGTGAACTAAAAGAATGCAAATTAAAATTCTAATTTTGAATTTAGATAAGATATCTGAAATGCTGACTACATTGGATGACTTAACAGCATACAGGATGAAGCAAAAGAATCAGCTTACTCAAAGACCGATCAAAAGAAGTGATACAAGATTGAAGAAAAAAGAGAAAAAACTAATGTACAATATATGCAGGACACTGTATCAGAGTGACACTATCAAACGATCTAGCACACGTATAACTGTAGTCCCAGAAGGAGGCGAGACAGAAAACTACTCAGAAGAAATATTTGAAGAGATAATGCCTGAGAAAACTCCAAATTTAATAAATAAAATCAAGCCACACATTCAAGAAGTTCAGCAAATCCCAAAGAGGTTAAAATTTTTAAAAAGATTATATCTAGACACATTTGAGTAAAACTATTAATAAATAAAAATAAATAGAAAAGCTTATATGCATCCAAAGATAAATAATACACATTACATGAAAGAAAACAGCTGATTTGTCATCGGAAAAATGGAAGATAGAAAATAATGGAACATCTTTTCAGTGTTGAAAAGGAAAAAACCCTGGAATTCTAAATCCCTCAAAAAATCCTTCAAAATGATGACAAAATAATGGGAAAAAACAATAATCTTGATGGATTATTGGTGAGAATACAAAATTGTATCACTACTTAAAAAACAGTTTAGTATTTTCTTAAAATTTAAAATTATATATCTTACTAGGGAAATGAAAACATATGTCCCCCCCAAAATTTTCACATGAATTTTCATAGGAGCATTATTTACAACAGCCAATAAGTAGAAATAACCCAAATGTCAATCAACTGGTAAATGGATTTCAAAAATAAGTGGTATACCCAAACAATGGAATACTATAGAGTAACAAAAAATAATGAAATACTGATATATACTACTCATTAAAGAAACTTATAAAGCATTATGCTAAGGGAGTGAAGCCAAACATAAAAACCACATATTGCATAGTTATATTTATATGAAATGTCTAGAAGAGGCAAAGTTATAGAAATAGATAGTAATGATTGCCTAGGGCTGGGTGTAGGAATGGTGATTAGCTGTAAATGGGCATGAGGGATTTTATCTGGATGAATATATTCAATATATATATATTGGTATATATATTCAATAGAAATAAATGCATATGTCCACACAAAGTCTTTTATAAGAATGTCCATAATGGCCTTATTCATAATATTGCCAAATTGTAAACAAACGTCCATCAAAAGTAGATTAAATAAGTTAACTTGTAAAATTCACCACTCATAAATAAAAAGGAGCAACAATGTGCTCCAATGTGGATAAACTTCAAACCATTATGTTGAGTAAAAGAAGTCAAACACAAAAAGAATACATACTGCATAGTTCTGCTTATGTCAAGTTCAAGAACGGGTAGTATTAAAATTATTGTGACATCTGTCAGAATAGTGGTCACTTCTGGGAGAGGGTATTGAAAAGATAGGGGGCGATGGGAGTTTTCATACAAGTGTAAATATACGTCAAAATCCATCTTGTTGTCCGTTTAAGATGTGAACATTTTACCATGTATAAATTATAAGTTAATTATACCTTAATAAAGTACATTCAATATGAAAGCACAAAATAGCTGATAGGGCTAATTATTTGTTGAAAATAGATCAATAAACAATTTTTACCAGTGTAGAAAAAACTACTTGCCTCTATACAACCATCTAATTTAAAACCAGCTTCAAATAATTAAGCTGCTGAGAAAAACCCGACGGTAAAATATAATTTTTAAAAGAATAATTAATTTTTAAAGGAATCAAAACATGTCCCTATTTTAGAGGACAGACGTTCTGAAAATCATAACCCTTAAGTTTCTACTGGATTCAATTTTACATAAGTCTTAGTATCCAGAAATCAATAATGACTTCTTCTAGAGTGGCACATAACTAGTTCTTTTCCACTGTGCCAAAATCTAACAAACTATAAATAATAGTTGGAAATTAAATTAAGCTGAAAGTATAGACATAAATAAGCAATAAATGCCAATATTTTCACCAAGAAATTACAAAATACATTGCCAACAAAGCATAAAAGGGAGAAGTGATCATCTACATATTTCTCGTTTTTTAAAAAAATTAAAAACATTTGAGATTGTAAGAAGCAACAAAGTTCATTTTAGCAACTGACTCAACAGGAAATGTCTCAGGTGAAATTTTATACCAGGGTGCTGTGTGATATCATAAAGTAAACAATGGCCTCAAAAATATTTCTGCAACAAATATAGTAACAATGTATTTTCTGTAGGGTTCTCTGATAAAGGCTGAAAATATGACATTACCAGACACACTCCCAATAGCAATTCTGTAAGGGCTTAAGATAAATATCATCCAAGAATACTGACTTTCTGATCTCAAGGTAGAATTTAGACTATCTAAAGGAGCAGAAGCCAGCATATCCATTTCACCTGCATGTAGAAATAACAAAATAGAAAGAAATGATGCTCTATTTTTAGGGATGTCACTTTAAGATAGCACAGAAGAAATTATATGAGTTATATGAAGTGTATTCATGTGCAAATAACCCAGTTCTGGAACTGAACAACAACTTCAATATAGCTACTATAATAAATGGAATATACTGTGTTCTCATATCGTCAGCAAAAGTACATATTATCTCTTTCTGGATTCCTGAGATTCCTTGAACTATTTTCAAACAAGCAAGTAGTTGTCATGGTCTAGAAATGTAACAACTGCAAATTGCTACGCCTTTTGAAGTACAAAATGAATTCTAGTCTCAGAACCAGAGATTCTGCCTTTACTATATTGACCACATTAATAATTTCAGGAAGGAGTCAACGTTCTCCGTTCATATAGAAAGGATTTGAGAGAAGGAGACAAGAAGTGTTTCCCTCTCACTCTCACGCCTTATGTTATAGTACGATGTCTAAGAATGGAGCTTACCAAATGGAATCTGTGCTTTCGGGATCTATAGATTATATGTTCTCTCTCTAACAGATTGCCTATAATTTCAGATGACACTTTCTTATGTTCCTCTTCAAAATAGGCAAATGGAAGCTGCTACACACACTGGCAGAACATCTTGACAATCTAGTCATGTCTTACGGCACAGGTGCATATGAAGCCTGTAAGCTCTGTGACTCTCGGTGTCTATGTGTATCTGCGCCTTTGTGTGAATAACAGTGTATGTGTAAACAGTTTCTTGCTTGAGTAGCTATGATCATAAAACCACTACAGAATGTTAGCTGATATCAATAGCTCAACATACCTTAACTATTCAATGAGGTAGTATTTTGTGAAGAAAATAAGATTTTATTCCAAATGTGTAATCTTTACTTTTTGTCACTATTTTCCTTGTTATACTGTAAGTGCTCAAGCTGTGTCTTCTATATGTATTTACTCAGATGATAAATGTAATTTTGACAATTATTGCTTTCTCTCAAGAAAGGTCAGAAGGATTACAGAATATTCTATAAAAATATAGCAGCATTATTTTCTATCCAACATAAAGTATATCTAAGTTTGGTAATCATTATAAAACTTTACATTTGTTCCCCTTTGAGAGAAGACTCAACCTCTCACACAAAAAATGAAATACCACTGAATTTGTTTGCAATATTAGCTAAATCATGAAAGATACCTTTATCCTCCCTCATCTCCAAAGCATGGTTAGCAGTTCAGCTATTATAGTTCTCTTTTCTGATCTCTATCAGAAGACAGTTAAAGAACAATAGCCATTCCATACAATGGGCTGCATAAATACAAATATTGATATCATGGCAGCCATAATTCCAGAGTTTTAATTGATTTTAAGAATCACCACAGAGAAGTCTAGAATGCCAACTAGAAAACTCACTGAAGATAAGGTATTGTCACTATAATTCCCTTTGCTCTAAAGTGTATGTTAAAGTCGTGTTAGATATATCATGAGGAAAAACTGAAATTAGTTGTCTTCATGAATCCAGGGGTACTATGAAAAGATAATAAAAACACATACAGGCATATTATGGATATAATTACATAAAACCAACGCAAATCTTTCATAAAAATTTAACAAAGATCATTTTAACCATGAAAACTAAAAATACAATGTATACAAACCATTAAACGATGGTTTGTAGTAGGCAGAGAAGAAAAGTATATCATTAAATATTCATAACCATGTACCAAGGATGAAACAAACCACACAAATTGAGTATATATGTCTTCATAAACTATAGTTCTGGTAACTCGTGTTTTTTTATTAGAAAATTATACTATATTCCAAAGTGCTTTATGAAGCATCTAATTAAAATACTGTGGTAAAGGAATATATGCAGGTAAACCACTATCCACAGACATGAATTAGTTGCAAGTATGTCAATTAACTGGTGGTAAGAGTCAGAGAAGAAATAAAGACTAAACAAGAACTATTTAAGAACTATGATAAGAAGAAAAATGAAATCAATGTATAAAGCACTATATTTTAAGAATGAATTAAAATTATTCATTCTTAAACATACAATTACTTATTTCACTTTAATAAATACCATTTATTTTTTTGAAAGGCTTCAGATTTTGGAGAAACTGACCTGTACCAAATCCAAATAATAAAATAATACTTCCATATCCTATTTTATAAATTTGGAAATTGTAGAACTGCAAACACTTGATATCTCCAAAACTTAGAGCTGTACTAGTTTTTTTTTTTTTTTTTTTTTTTTTTGCGAGGAAGATCAGACCTGAGCTAACACCCATGCCAATCCTTCTCTTTGTGCTGAGGAAGACTGGCCCTGAGCTAACATCTATTGCCAATCCTCCTCCTTTTTTCCCCCTTTTCTCCCCAAAGCCCCAGTAGATAGTTGTACATCATAGTTGCACATCCCTCTAGTTGCTGTATGTGGGACGCCGCCTCAGCATGGCCGGACAAGTGGTGCATTGGTGTGCACCCAGATCCAAACCCAGGCCGCCAGTAGCGGAGCGCATGCACTTAACCACTAAGCCACGGGGCCAGCCCCTGTACTAGTATTTTAACAGCTTTTTTAAAAGCTATATACACAACAATAAAGTGCACATTCTTAAAGTTTACAATTTGATAAGATTTGACACATGTAAACCCTGTAAAACCATCCCTGCAATCATGATATGAACATATTTCCTATCCACAAAAGTTTCTTAATGTCCCTATGTAATCCTTCCCTCATGCCTCTATCCAGGCAGCTACTGATTTGTCACTATAGATTAGTCTGCGTGTTCTACAAATTTATCTAAACAGAATCACAAAGCATATACTCTTTTTTTTCAGATTCATTTATGCTGCTGTTTGTACAGATAGATTGTTTTTGTTTTGTTTTGTTTTTGCTATGTAACCCTGCGTGTATGGGTATACCAGAACTTGTTTACCCATCTACCTGCTGTGGACATTTGGATTTTTTCTAGTTTTTAGCTATTGCAAATAAAGCTGCTATTAATGTGTGTTCAAATCTTTGTATGGACATAGGATTTCATTTCTCTAGGGTAAATACCTAGGAGCAGAATAGCTGGTTCATATGGAAGGTTATGTTGAACATTTTAAGACCTGCCAAACTATTTTTTAAAGTAAGTGTACCATTTTACTTTCTCACCAGCATTATATGAGAGTTCCAGTTGTTCTGTTATGGCAAATAAACCTACTACAATGCTTAAAATTAAAAAGTCCGGTGGCCATAACAATTGTTGACAACTATGTAGAACAACTATGAGCTTGGGTAGTGTGTCCATTTCATTTATGCTGGCAAATTTTTGCCATGAGGTTATTCAATATATTCCTTTATTTTTCCTTTAATATTTGTAGAATCTAATACTATCACCTTTCTCATTCCTTATATTGGTAATTTGTTGTCTTTTTTCCTTCTTTCTTTTCCTAATCTTTTGCTAGAGTTTTATAAGTTTTACCGATCTTTTCAAAGAACCAGCTTTTAGTTTCATTGATATTTCTCTATAGTTTGCCTGCTTCTATTTCAGTATCTTTAGCCCTGGCAATACCTTTCCCTATTAAATATATTTCATCTGATATTAATATAGTTTCTCCAGCTTTCTTTTGATTAGTGTTCAAATGGTATATCTTTTTTTATCTATCTATGTTTATGCTATTTGTGTCTGTATAGAGTGTTTTTTTGTACACAGCTTTTTATCCAGTTTATAATTTCTGACTTTTCATTGGCGTCTTTAATTTGGTAGCTTTTTATCTTTGTTACCTTTTCCTTTATTTCTACCTTTATTTGAATTGAGGTGTTTTTTTTTGGGGGGGGGAAGGATTAGTGTTAGTCCTTCTTTAAATGTTTGGTAGATTTCACTTGTGAGGCCATCTGGTCCAGGATTTTCCTTTGTTGTGAGCTTTTTGATTACTGATTCAATCTCCTTACTAGTTATTGGCCTATTGAATTGAGTATTTTTTTAAATTCTATTTTATCTCCTTTGTGGTTTATTATCTATAATCTCTGTTTTGTTATTTTAGTTGTAGCTTTAGTATGCATAGTTTACATTTTTAATTTAGCACTCTATCCTCATTATATTATATCAGTCTGCATATAACACAAGAACTTTACAATAATATACTTTCATTTCTCCAGTCCAGATCTTTGTGCTCCTACTGTCATCTGTTTTATGCTTACATAGGCTATAAACTCCATAATACATTGTTATGATTTTTGTTTATACTGAAATATGCATTTTAAAGATATTTAAAGATAAGAAGTAATGTATATATTTACCTACATAGTTAACCATTGTCAGAATTCTTTTTTACTATGTGTATATGTAGATTACAATCCACTCTCATTTCTTTCTACTTAAATGACTTCCTTTAACATTTCTTGTAGAGCATGTCTGATAGACATGAATTATTTAAGCTTTTATGTCTAAAAATGTCTTCATTTTGTCTTTGTTTTTGGAATATATTTTTTCTGGATATAAAATTTTAGGTTGACAGATTTTTTTTCTTTCAGTACTTTAAAATATGGCTCTATTGTCTTTTCCCTTGTATTGTTTCAACGTGAAATTTGCTGGCATTCTTATATTTGTTCCACTACATAGCATTCATGTCTTAAAATAAATATATTTAAAATATATCAAATACACACTTAATATTATAAATTATATATACACACACATATATTATCCTCTCTCCTATTCTCCAAATAATTAGATTGCTTTGTCTTGACCCACAGCTCATAGCTGCTCTGGGATTTTGTTTTTTATTGTTATTCTGTTTTCTCTGTATATTTTATTTGCATAGTTTCTTTTGTTATGTCTGCAACCTCACTAATCTTTTTGTTTTCCACAATATATACTTTGTCCTAAATTCCATCCAGTATATTTTCACCTCCAGAAGTTTGATTAGGGTCTTTATGATTTTTAATCTTCCATTTCTCCTGCAAACTTTTGAACATATGAAATTCAGGTATAATGACTGTTTTAATGTCTTTGTTTACTACTTCTAACATCTGTATTAGTTCTGTGTCAGTTTTAAAGGACTAATCTTTTTCCTTATTGTGAATCATATTTTCTACCTGCCTTGCCTGTCTGGTAATTTCTGATTGCTAGATATTGTGAATTTCACTTTTTTTGTATGTGAGGGATATGTTTGTATTTCTGTAAATATTCTTGATCTTTGTTTACGAATGCAATTCAGTCACTTGGAAACAGTTGATCCTTCTGAAAATTTCTTTAAGGTTGGTTAGGGAGGACCAGAGCAGTGCTCAGCCTCAGTAACCTACCCAATTCCCCACAAATAATGAGGTTTCTAGTCTAGCTGGTGGGAATGGGAACTATTCCCAGTTCTGTGTGAGCACAGGGCACTGTTTCCTCCTATTCTTTCTGATGTGTTTTGCTCTCAGCCTTGTGTAAATTCCTCACAAGCATCTGCTAATCAGTACTCTGTTGAATACTCAAGTACGACTCTCTGGAGATCTCTGGAGTGTACGTATAGCTTTCTATTACTCTCCAGTGCTCTGGTCTGTAAATCCTAGCTTCCTCATGCTCCTCAGACTCTGAACTCTCTGTTCTTAACTTCTGGATTCTTCCAGGCTCCACTTGGATTGTCTCTGTGTGCCTGCCACATCCTGAAAATGCTCTCAAATCAGCAAACTGCAGGACCTCATTTTTTTTCCATCTCTCTACTATCACTGTCTTTTATTGCCTGAAGTCCAGCAACTTGAAAATCATGGTTTCATGTATTTCTTCCATTTTTTAATTGCTTTAGAAGGGAGGATAAATCTGATCTCTTTACTCCATCTTGACCAGAAGTGGAAATCTCATTATGTTTTGTGGATTTTAGCAGTGATAGTGGAGAAGACGAGGATCTAGCTTTTACATATACGTATATAGTGGAGCGATCAGAAATTTTCCCATTAGATGTTGGAGTGAAGAAAATGAAACCATAACTGGCTTACATATGCTTTATCAAACTAGTTGATTATTTTCTTTGAAAAAACTTATTCTGGGTTTTTTGTCTCCTGGTTCTGCTTTTTAGGCCATTCTGAATTTCTCTGCTTCCAGAAGATTGATCATTTTGATTCAAAGGATCTTGTTATGTCACTCACAAAGAAAAAAAATCTTCCAGTATTCTTTTAAAGGTTTTTAAAATTTTATTCTTGTTTGTTTTGTTTTGCTTCCATAATCTGACTTTTCAGATTGTGCAAACTAAAACAAATAGTCATTAGGAGGAGTTTTCAGGCTCCTATAGTGTATTTAATTTCTAATATCAGTTTTAGTTTCTTTGTCTAAAAATGAGTGTATTTCTAATAACAATTGTTTCACATAATAATTTAGCTACTTACATCATTAGCTGTATGCAGCAGCAGAATAACTTTTTCTCAACATTTGTCACTACTTAGCGGTCATTTATGGTATTTCAGTGCTCTGGTACATTGTGTTGTTTTGCTAATTGCATGTCTTAACCTTTAATATGATCAATGTAAAATATGAAATTGGAAAAAAATTAATATAGCATTTATTTCACTGGCAGGTTTTGAACAGTTTGAGTTTTACATTTTGTTCAGCCTACGTGATTCTGTTATTTATATTTATGAAAATATGACTCTCCTTAAGACGAAGTTAATTTAATTATCTGTTTTTGCTCTAATTTTGAAAATCTTTATATTCATAATCACGTGATATATTTGAAATATCTTATTGAATGACACTCATGATGAAATATTCAAGTAATATTAATAATCAAAATCCATTTGTGAGAGACAAATTGTATGACCTAGGTAATGAAATATGCCAATTAAAATTAACTTGGAAATAACCAGGAAAATAGTAAGTTTAATATTTATCTTTTAAAATTTCCCCAGTGTACTATTTTTATAGTATAATGATGATTATAATTTTAAAAGTCATATATAAACGTACAATGTTCTCATTTCTAATATTTACTTCATGACTGAAATTTCTTTGCATGCAAACAAAAACAAAACAGCCAAACTCTTACCACTTTTGCCAAATTACACACACAAAAAAACACCCCATAACCTTTCAAGTTACTTAGTCATTTATTCTGTTTTAGGACGCATGTTACCTTGAAATACTTGTTTAAACTGGAATTGCAATATAATAAATCCAGCCGTATTCTAAATAGTGTTTATTTGACAAACACTCACTTGATAAAAGTAGAATATGAATTAATGCTTCCTCGATCTTAGAAAATATTTTGGGTAATTTCTTAAAGAAATCACCAGCCATTCCCATATTTATTGTTTGCAAATAAATAGTAAGGATTATTTGATCACATTGTGGCAAAAAAGGAAGAGTTGAGGGAGCTGTGTAATGAGACAACATTCCCCAAAAGAGAGTGGTTTGTTTTAACAAAGCAAAATCATGATTTATGGTCCTGAAATGCAGTGGGTACTTATGAGAATGTGTGGCTATGAATGGAACTTCTGTTACTAATTTTTCTGATGTTTTATTTTACGTTCTTCAAATTTCCTTTCAGCTTGAAACCAGTCACCAGCCAAACCTATTAAATATTCCCTATGTGCCAGGCACAATACTAGTCACTCATAAAATTTACTAACAATTAATCCCCACAATCCTATGAGTTAGGAATCAAGTTTTTGTTTTTTGTTTCTTTTTAAGGAAATTCTTTTCTCTCTTTTTTTTTTTCCAGGAAAGATTCGCCCTGAGCTAACATCTGTTGCCAATCTTCCTCTCTCTCTCCGTTTTTTTTTTTTTTTTCTTTCCTTCCCAAAGCTCCAGTACCTAGTTGTATATTCTAGTTGTAAGTCCTTTTGGTTCTTCTATGTGAGTCGCTGCCACAGCATGGCTACTGACAGAAGAGTGGTGTGGTGCCGCGCCCAGGAACTGAACCCTGGCTGCCAAAGTGGAGCACACCGAACTTTAACCACTAGGCCATCAGGGCTGGCTCAAGACTATTTTCATAGAACCAAAATAGGGTAACTTGCCCTTTTTAAGTTAACAAGAAAATTAAGTGATGGAGCTGAGATTTGACTCTCAATATGCCACAGTCTGTTTGTACCTGCTATAGGATCCTGAACTCAAGACTCATCCCGACAGCCTGCAGTACCAGAAGACATTAGAAAAAACTTCATGATGCACAACCTCATCACAACAAAGTTCCAGATGCTTCTAACGTAATTAAAAAAACTCATACTGATGGAACAAGAAAGCAAATAAAATGAGTGAACTTTCTTCCCCATATCTGAAAATTTGTCCTTATCTAAGCTACTGAAAATGTTACTATGCTTTGTTTTAAAGGTAAACAGAAATGGTTTACTAATGTTATTTTCAAGTTTTCTTCATTGTTCCAATAAAAATCAATGAACCAGGAGAATCTTGTAGATGTATTTCTATTTTTGTTTTTATATTTTATTCTTTTTTGCTTTATTATAAAGTTATTAAAGTTATTATAAAAATCCAAATAGTATAGAAGGCTGAAAAGTGATAATGTGAAAGTCCCCTTCCTTCACTTCTCACAGTTAACTCCTGCTAATGTTTTCTAGTTTTTCTGGAAACTTACAAACTAGAAAATAGCTAAAATCAAACAGATTTGGATATATCTATTGCCATAGGTACCTCCTTCCTGGGATTACGACAAATCCTTTGTTAAGAGAAGATATATATACAGAGGCAATGATTACGATGTCTCTTACATTTCCTTTTCAAATTTGTGGTAGTGAATAGGAAAAAGATGAAAATATTTCCTATGTTCTCAAGTCCATAATTTTATTGGTTTTTTTGTTTTTTATCACCCAGAATCAGTTACTTTCAAGCCATATTGTTTGGGTAAGAGAGATCCCATCCTCAGCTGCTGGTCAGGCCTTCCATCCATGGTGGTGATTAGTTCATTGTGAACACATGACTTACTTCTGACCTTTGGGGTCAGGTCTAGGACTTCTGTCTGACGGACCATATTAGGGCAATTATCAGGATTACTTAAGCTGCAGAATGTATTCAGATTTAAGGCATAATTTGCCACTCTGCCTAGTATTGATTTAAAAATTATTCCCAACACGTTGCCTCTTGGATGGCTGCCTTTAGCTCCACAGCTTTGGGCTCAGACTCCTGCACCCGAATATCCAACTCCTCGGGCAGTATTTTGCCTGAGATGTGTTAACAACGCTATATCTCTAAGTTAACGTTTTCGACATAAACCAAAATTGCACTTTATAACTTTCTCCCAGAGTCCCATATTGAGACATATTTGAAAAATTCTGGCACGTGAGAAAAACACAAAATCGATGAAGAATAGTTGACACAATAACTTGAGAAATAATAGTGGATAAAGACCTACGTTTTATAATGAACACACACCAAAAATCTAAAGTGAAGTTGGAGCATAGATAACCATGAACTTATGGCAGATAAATATATTAATTTTTTATTTAAATTTATAGCGAAGTAGTACTCGTTCCACTTCATAGATAGACAAATTAAAGAACAGAAATTTACTGACCACACTGGGTAGCTGTAGAGACATAACCAAACAAATATGCAGCTATGTGCAGGGACAAAAACAAGATATTATCATTTCCACATAATCTTCTTTTTAATCATCAAATGTCTATATTTTATAGGAGAGATTTCTAAATCTGGAGAGTCATTTTCAAATTTTAAAACCATAATGTTTCCCATCAAATGACAGAGCCATTTACATTCACGGCAGCTGAGAGATTTTTTTTGCACACATGGCCTTATGCCTGAGCTTCTATTAGTTCTGTTCCAGAAAAATGCAATAAATATGTCTAGAGACAAGGGACAAAGTTAATAAAAGGCTGTCCTTTCCTTTGCCTAAGACCCTGGTTTAAAATGAGCTGTTTTCCCTGAACACTATATATTAATTGGATGGCTTCCGCTTCAGCCATAGACAAAAGCAGTCCAGATCATGATTATTTGCAATATAATTCTTCTTGATATGACGAGCAGTCACAGAGCATAGATATTAAAAAGTAAACTTCTTCCATGATAAGAAAAAGATCTTAGAATGCGACCTCTTGGTAGGTCAGTTAGAGGACCTCCTCCTATACCATTTTTTGCATTGTGTGTGTCCGTCTGAAAGATTCATGAATATTTTATAATCATAGAGACTTCAAAACAATTTACTTCTAATTAGCTCAACTTCTAAAAAATTAGTTGTTTCAATAAAGTGCTTTTTGTTTTTAATATGTATTCTGAATCCTCGATTCTGATGTCTCCTAGGCACAGACACTTGTGGAGCGTGGGCAGTGTTTAACAGATAGCAGACTCTCCGGAGATGTTTGCCCATTTTAATTAAAATGTAATTTTTCCATCTTTTTGTGTAGTTTGTAAAATATAAAGCACCTACTTACTTTTTCATATCATAGGAAGGTGCTATTCTCAGGCCCTTTGCTTAAAATACTAAAAATAGGTTCTGAATCTAAATTAGACAA
Organism: Ceratotherium simum simum; assembly: GCF_057802395.1. Lineage (NCBI taxonomy): Eukaryota > Metazoa > Chordata > Mammalia > Perissodactyla > Rhinocerotidae > Ceratotherium > Ceratotherium simum. The sequence continues at coordinate 51,976,652 of NC_141909.1, forward strand.
GTTTCAAGTCTTTGATCTTAGGTAGTTTCTGAAATCCAAACTTCATACTGATCCAAAGAAGGACTGAAAATGGCTAAGCTTGCAGAGTGCCTTACCCACTCTGCTTTTGGGGGGTCATTTTAATCTAAATGACTAGGTTGATAGCCAAGGCATCAGTGTAGATAATCATTGACAATCAGGTAATCAGGTATAGCAATATAATTCTTCCTCCCATTATCCCCTCCTTTAAAAGTTTTTTTTGGAGCCAAACACATACGTCTCTGGTTCTCAACTGGGGGTGAGTTTGCTCCCCAGGGAGTATTTGGCAATGTCTGGAGACATTTTTAATGATCACTACTGGGGAGTGTGCTAATGGGTAGAGGCCAGAGATGCTGTTAAACATCCTACAATGCTCAGAACAGCTCCCAACAACGAAGAATTATCTGACCCAAAAATGTCAGTAATGCTAAGGTTGAGAGACCCTGACTTAGGTGGACAAAAGTAAGGGAGATGGTGTAGAGTTAGACTATTTTATATTACTAAACTCCATTCTCTAAGCCTAAAATAATTTGTGTGTGTGTGTGTGTGTGAGGAAGACTAGCCCTGAGCTAACATCCGATGCCAATCTTCCTCATTTTTGCTGAGGAAGATTGGCCCTGGGCTAACATCTGGGCCCATCTTCCTCTACTTTATATGGGATGCCGCCACAGCATGGCTTGACCAGAGATGCGTCTGTGCGCACCTAAGATCCAAACCTGGGAACCCTAGGCCGCTGAAGCGGAGCATGCGCGCTTAACCGCTGCGCCACTGGGCTGGCCCCTAAAATAATTTTTTATTTAACTTTCTACGTGTTTAAATTCAAATAGATTCAATTACACATATTTACTAATGCATTCAGACACTCTTGAATTCATCCATTGTCTCATTAAAGAAAAAAAGGATGTAAAGGAGCTTCTAGAATCCCAACTCAAAAAAATACTTGAAATATTTCAGATATTAAGGACAAAGAAACCAGAGCAGAAATATGAAGCCAGATTAAAACATACAAATGCACAGATAAGGTCTGAGAAGGTAGTTGTCTGATCATTACGTATTATGCCTTGGACTTTACACTAAGGACAAAGGGAAATCACCGAAGGAATTGAAGCTACACATGGACTTAATAAGATTTGTGTTTAGGAAGATTACCCTTGTTGGAGGGGAAAAGTTTATACAAGGCAATGCACAGAGTCAGTGTCCAAATAGGAGGTTGTTGTAATGCTCCAGGTAAAGGAATTTGATGGTTTGGCATAGAATATTGTCCATGGAACGGAGAAATGGGCTGACTACAGAAGATGTTTATGCAGTAGAATTGGACACAACTATATCATTAAGGAGCTATGAAATCGTGAAGATGAGGATCAGTCAAGGATTATGCCTGGATTTCTTTCAGCTTAAACAATGAGGAGGAACAACGAGAAACAATGAAATTACCACAGGAGGTAGGATGTAGCAGAGAATGTGTTTGGGTGGGGAGGGAAATTAATAATCTCAGTTTTTTATATCAAACTCAAAATCCATTGCAACACTTTTGAAAACGTCCTTAGACAATTGGTTATGTGAGATTAAAAATTCTGGACTAAAATCTGGATTGAAAGAGAATTCAAGAAGTCATCAAGGTGGCAGAAATTTGGTTTGGCCAGAATTCATGGGTGCCCAGGAGTCAAAAGAGGAGGAGGGCCCGGGCATCAAGGAAATTTGTTCAATCAGATTTAATGAACTCACCTGGTACAAATAGGGTACAGTACAGTTCCTTGGTCAAAAACAAAAACAAACAATGTTTTAAAGAGACGCCAAGACTGACTCAAAGTGGTGAAAATAAAATGTAGTTAATATTAAAACTGACATTTGTATAGTGTTTTAAAGTTTACAAAGTGCTTGCATGGGAATTATCTTATTTAATTCATACAACCTGAGTAGGGAAGGACAGATATTATTATTGTTTCCATTCTGTAGTTATGGTACTGAGGCAATAAGAGGTTAAAGTGTATTTCTCAATATCACACAGGATATAAGTGCCATCACTGAATTTTAAGCCAAGTTTTCTCATCCTAAGCTCCATGCATTTTTCAACGCACACACGCACACACAAAGCCTGAATATGGATAAATAAAAACTAAGAATGAATGTTATTTAGAAAATAGTCTTTCCCCCGTAAGGATTCTATATATGCATTAAAAATAAATCTGGGCCATTTCAAGAGACTAAAGCTTAATACTAAAGTATATTTCTATATCATTTATCTAACTTGAGAAGTTAAATGTTTTAAATATTTATAATGAACATATATAATGTTATTAAAATAGATAACTGTTCTCAATAGTAATTGGTCACTCACAGCCTCCTAGTCTAAATAAAATTTTAGCATGTTTCCATATACACAGATAATTTTACAGTTTATTGGTAAATGTATATTTCAAGTGACCTTGGATGTCAAATTTGAATGGCCAAGGTTTCCTGGAGTAGGAAATTTCAGAGGGAGAGAAATCTTAACACATGCTTTGGTTTCAATGGTGCACTATCTCGAATGAAAATTGATAATGACTCCAGGACTGGAAATGCTTTATCAGTCCCAGAGGCTTAGTCGGCTCGCACCAGATGCGGGAAGTGGACTGTATTCATTAATATCCTTCAGTGAGGTCACAGGTAGGGAGGGAAGGAGCTCCAGGGGGGATAGCTAGTGAAATAAAAGGAAAGAATATTGAGTTTTGTGTAGTAAAGGAAGGATGCAGGTTTATAAAGTTCTCATTGTCTTAAGTATGTAAGTAAATTGAAAGTCAAGTCTACTGAAAGGAACGCTTTATGTTACTTGCATCTTCCACATTTCTATTCCATCAAGCACAGACAGCACCTGTTCAGAGTAACTATTGCTTTCTGCTTCTCTTTCACCCTCGTCTACCCTTTAAAATTACAAAAAAGAAAGTAATTGTTCTGGCTTTGTTACCTTCTTATTTTGTTTTGTATTGGCAAAAATTAGGATGAAAACATGTGGCATTCTTTTATGACACTTTGTTAGCTCTCAGAATTGAGCTTAACCGATTCGAGCGAATCCCTGTGCCAAAGCGACTCCTGAGGGATAATACAAATCCTTCGAAAGGATTGCAACACAGCTTCAGCAACAAGCACTGAGACCTCCTTATCCAGCCTAGCCCTGCTGACATATTTCAGAACTGAACCCCAATCTTTATCCCCACACAGCATTTCTCTGGTGATTTGAGCAAGCCTTGTTAACAGTTTCATCTAACAGGCTCAGCAGGTTCAACATTTGATTATCTTTCCCTCAGGCTCACGATCAAGTCTTTTTCCTTCGTTAGGCACTGACAGGAACACTGTGCTCAGGTTCTGTGTGTGGGTAGCTTCAAATACTGAACGTGCAGAAAATGCAGAATCGACAATCTGTATAAGTCTCGCATTCAAGGAATTTAATTGTATTATTGAAATTCAGGGCTGCGCCCCTGAGACATCGATCTGGTATTGCCTGTTTCAAATCCTGGGTGCACTAGCAGCATGATGATGTGTTCATGGAATTTGCAATTTAGATAATGAGGAATCAAAGCTTGCGTGCGACAGGATCACTAACTGACAGAAAACAGGGGAACCAACGCAAATCAATATGGACCCGCCCGATGGAGCCCTCCTGGCAGCATGCAATCTTGGCAAAGCTCCTCAGGTTCCAATTTAAGAACAGGCTCAGGACTTCGGAGAGGGGCACAGTTGGATGTGCAGACGGGGGTGACGCTTTTGCTTTCCAAGGCACAGAGAATGTTTGCTCATAAGTTTTTATTGCCAAAGGCAAGGCGCTCCGGCTTCAGCAGCCAAATAAAACAAAGGGGGATTAGAACAAAACAGTGGAATACAAAATATGGGGAAAAAAGGAGGAAGAAGACTTGTGACAAATGATTGCTTTTTGCTCTGCAAGAAGTTAGATGTAATCTGCTCTGTTGGGGGATTCTCAAACAATTTAAAAGGAGGTGAAAGCCCACATTGTTAGAAGGAGAATACATTTTAATCACGAAGTTAGATTTTTCTGAACTTTTGTTTACTTCGGAGCTGAGTAAGAAAAGTCAATTTTCATTTCAGTTAGGAGAGTGAGTTAAAGGTGTTTTTTAGGCTAAAAACAGGCTATTGTCCTACATCTGCCCTTTCATTCAGTAACCCATTCTCCTCTCAGATTACAGATGCCCTGGGATTACCTGGTTATAAGAGCAAAAGCTGAGGAAAGGGATCAACTAGGGTAGATATTTCAAGCCAAATTTTGTATCTATTTCCTGGGCGTTTACTCTAGTGGGATAATTATTAAATTACATGGAAGTTCCATGCCCCAACAAAACCTGAGGTACATCTCTAATTTAGGCTTGTCCCGGCATAATTCTGAAAAGCACTCGTTTTTATTCTCAGAATATCTTGGCTTGGATGATAAAAACATGGTAATATATGGTCACCCTGTAAACCTAAAAGAGTTATCACTTTAAAAGGAGAGGGGTTTTCTTTTCACCAGATAATATGATAACACTTAAACGTTGTAGCTCCATGACTAGTTTTGAAAAAATATACATGTCACTGTTTCAGCTCCCTCTGAAGTTAAAGAATAAATGTCATATTAAAGGCTTTAGGAAAAAAGTCATTTCTTTTAGTCAGATTTTACTGGTACCTATTTACTCCTTAGATGCCTTCGTGCTTTAGAAGGTACAAGAATACACTTGCAAAAGACCAGTATATTTCCTCAGTGCCAGAGAAACTGCTGGACTGCTCTGTGGCTCTGAGTCAACTTTCCCTAACTATATTCCCGTAACAGTCAAAATGCTGTATTTTGTGATTAAATACAAAAAAAGCTAGTCAAATAGAGAGATCACTTTAAGTTATTCAGAACTAGCCTTTTAGATAAACACATGCTAAGGTCTATTTATTTTAACCCTTTTGGATAAAAAAAAATTTTTTTCTAAAATGTATGGAAACTTCCCAGACCTGATGATCAGAGCACCGCTGAAAATAGTTTAAAGTTATCTAAATTACTGGAAAGGAATTGGTACTGACACCATGAAATACCTTGACAGTCCCATCCTTAAATTGTCTCATATCAGTTTGACATTGTCACTTACTTTTTTTTTTTGTATTGAGTGAAAACTATGAGAGATTGATTTTATTGGTATACGACAAAGGTGCTGTTGTATAAAATTGGCTATTCAATGAAGGCTAGAGCAGCTTTATCTCAATTGTTTCTTATTCATCTCAAATTATTTGGGACTTGTTTTTTTAGCAATATTCTCTCATTTCAGCATCTTTACATCAATCTCCTAGAATCAGATTCAACTCCCTCTCACAATGACTTCTACTAACTTCTATAGAGAAACATCACATTTTGTAAAACTTTAAAATATTGCTACCAGAAATCATTACGATCAATTTTCCCTTTAAAGTCTACCAAAGTCAAGATTCACTATATCTTCCCTTCCATCTAAAACAGCCAAATTTCATTCTTCTGGAGCAGGAAAATTAAAGTATTTTGAAATTTGGTAACTTTGTTTAACACGCTTATTAATCTAATAATTGGACACACAAGAAACTTAATTACCCTTTGAATTGACAGAAAAAATACACTACATTTTAATCCAATGTAGCAATTAATTGACTCATTTACTCATAAATAATTGCTCATTGCTTCTACCTGCTACACATTTAGGAATACATCCAGGAATATGGCAGGAATGACACAGAGATTGTCCATCCCTACTCTAATTTGAGAGGCAAAAAAATGCAGCCCCAGGAAAAGCAAAATGACTAATTTCTCTGCTTATCCCCTCACCCTGCCATCTTAAACTTAGCTCATTAAAACTTAAAGAGCTGCTTAGTCTTTACAGATATTTCTAGAGGTTTCTAACTGAATATTATTCAAAAAAAAAAAAAAAAAAAAGCCAGCACAGATACAAAGCAAAGTTTTCAGGCAGTTGATAAAATCAAAAAACCTCATCCTCTTATTTTGCTTTTAAGCCTAGTTGTTGTTGTTGTTTTTAATTCCCTACCAATCATTGTTCAATATTCATCCTACTATGAAGAAATTATTATCCCATTGCACAAATTACTCTCACTCCAAAATGACATGATTAGAAATTTTCAGCTAATCGTAAGTGGTCTGTAGTTTGATTCCCATTCATCAGTGCTGTGAAAGGGGAAGATGTCAGGGAGGGAGCAGGGCTCTATTAAGCATTCCTGATTAGGAAATGAACACTGAAATTGATTAATAATTGAGAAAAGAATTAAAATTCTCTTTCAGCCATGTTATAGAGAAGAGATTGCTATAGTTAATGGCAATTATGTGAAATATTCTGGGTAATGAAGCAACTTAAATAAACTTTGCAGTCCTCACTCATATCACAAACAGAAAAAACTGGCAATTTGAATGTAATATCACAATTTGCATTTAAGATTATAAGGAAACTCAGTGCTTGAACTAACTCAGCCTATTAGGTAATAACAATTTCAGTAAAGTGTTATAATTATTATTAATAATAATAATAATGTTCTCTGCTTAATTTCCTTTAGTTTGACTAGCATAGTTTACAAATATTTTCAAATAGGCTAAATATGCAACCTAAAACCCATTCTTGAGTTTTTTAAGGGGGTGCAGATACCATGGAGGTAGTTCAGCCATTAATGCTTTAGAATGTATCCTTTTAACTATATTATCTCATTTGCAATTTTATGTGTTTTATATGACATTTATATATATACATATAGATATAGTAATTAATTCATTAGATTTCTAATAAATGAGAATATAGTCTCGGTTTTTTTATACATGCTATAGATCCTATGATAGTGGCACATTTAACTCTCCCTTATCCCTGAACACGTTTCCTGAATTCTCTGCCATTTAAATAATCAAAAGCCTGAACTCGAGCATCTGGTGGTCTTTGGGGGAGGGGAGCAGGTGAGTAGCACCCCCCCCATAGGGAGCTCACAAGGGACTCCCCAGGAACCACTGACGACATTCTTTGTTTATATACAATGTTAGCAATTTTGGATAAAACTTCAGTTAGAGCATCCAGTAACTGGATGCCCACTAAGCCAACATCAATGCGCCAGTTATCAATTATTTTAGGGTTAGTCTCTTCCCAGTCAACTAAAATAACCAGATTTGCCAAAGAGATTTTGCTCAATACACACAATCCTGAGATACACGATCAGAGCTGTGTGAAAATATACACACAGAAAAAGAACAGAAAGAAGTCAGAAGTCTAAAGAGTATTTTTTTCTCTAAATGGTCGAATTGTGTATTTCATGTATTTTCCAAAATTTCCATTAAAATAGAAATTACTTTCATCATGGCAAAGTAACCTTTCTGGAAATACTTTATTACAATTGTATTTTAAAGACTTAGCATTCCACTTTCAAAACTTTGACATATACTTTAGAAAAAATATTTTCTGAGCACCGTCAAATATTAAATTGTTTCTGCCGTCAGTATCTTGTACCTTTGCCATCTTAAACAGATGTTTATTTCAACTAGGGAGGTAGTGGGTGTAAGTGGAGGAGAAAAATAATCTCTCACACTTTCTTTAATTTAAAGTCATTATCATCTTTATTAGATGTTGGTCAAAGGTGTTTGTCATCAATGGTTTCATAAGAAATTTTGGATTTTTTCCCTCAACTCATTAAACTATGAGGAGGCACAGATGACATTCTGTGAAGAATCCCCAAACGTGACTTTTTTTGAAAGAATAATTGCCAGTTCAAGAAATCCTTCAGTCTTCTTGGGATTTCTCATAGTGTTTTGTTATTTTTGCGGTGTTTTTAGTTCCTGGAATCCATGATTTCTTCTTATCTAGCTTCCCTGAGGTTAATCTGAGGGAAGAAAAACAGCAGCCTGAATTTATTTTGTCAACTTGGTAGCCTGTTTAAACAGAGATTTTGCTTTTAACATGGTGCTATTCAGTTCCAGCTAAACCTTTGAATCCATTATTACTAAGAATATTGTTCTCTTCGATTAGTAAAATGATAATTGCTGAGGGTCTGTTGCTAAAGGAATGAGAGTAAAAAAATACACCAGAATTTATTTAATGTAGCTATATAGCAGGTTAATTGAAAACCTATTGCATTATATGTAAGTATAGATTGATTTATTAGGGTTATAGACCATATATTAATGTGTACTTTTTTCATTAGAGCAGACCAGAATAGATCTGCAGAAATGTCCAAGAAATTAAAAATATATAAACACAAATGTAAAGGACTTCCAACAACTCTTAACCTATTGATAACTCAAGCACATAAATATGAAGAAAATTAAACATAATTTTAACTTTTTGAAAAGTGTGAAGTTAAAATAAATTACTGCCCATCTAAATTAACAATATATAATGAAGTTGATTCTATAGCAATTTTGAAGAAATGTGCAGAAATTGTTAAATAACCATTACTTGCTTTATAATTCTATTTCCAAAACACAACTTGATTCAGTCCACTTCATCTCATTTTTCCTGCCTCCAGCTTAATCCAAGTATCTGTCTTTTCTCACCTGGCCCACTGCAGTGTGCTCCTCACAGATCTCCCTGCTCACCTACTGTATTTAACCTCTCCTCTCAATTGGCTCCTTTCCTTTAGAATATAAAAATCTTCAAGTCCCTTCCAGCATATCCTTTTGACCCTCTATCTAGCTCTCTCTCCATGTCTTCACAAAGTTCCCAAAACAATACTCTGTATTTTTTGTCTGCCTTTCTTCAGTACTTTTCTACTCTTAATTCATAGCCTAATTAATTCATTCATAAATCTACTGTAACACTCAGTTGGAAACTTACTCCCTGGGGTCATCAAGAACCTCCTAATTGTCAGGTCCAATTTGACCTTTCTGCCATATTTTGCACTGTTGACCATTCCTAACTTTTGGAAACTCTTTCACATTTGCCTTTTCTGACACAATTTCTCCTTTCTGCATATCTGCGTAGGTGTCAGGCAGGGTCATGGCAAGAAACAGATGGTGCACTCAAATTGGATAAATTGAGAAGAGTTTAACACAGGGACTATTTACAAAAGTATGAGCATGAGAGATGGGTAGGAGAGCAGCTCCCTAGGTTTAATATCTGTGAGTGTCACTACTCCTTGGCATATAGTGCAAATAGAGGAAGGGGTTACCAGAACCCGGAGAGACAGGGACTTTTGTTGAGCCCTACAGAAAATGTGACCTTCAGTCACGGGACATGTGAATGCTTTGAGAACCCACGAGGATGGATGTGGGAGAATAAAAGCCCTGAACTCACTGTTCTTCCTTCTGACTTTTGCAAGTGTCTCCTCCTCAGTTAGGTCAACGACACCTAAAGCTAGAAGGCAAGGCAGTCATTTTATATGGTCCAAACAGGTCAGCTTCTCAGGGCACAAAGCAGGGTAGAGAGGAGCGGACAGTGGACCTGAAAGGGCTAACAGAAGACACCCCGTCCAGCCTCTATTTTTAAGTGATGATTTTTCTCCAGTGTTCCAATTTGGATCCTCCTGTCTTCACACTCATCCTCTTGACCCAGACATCTTCTTATCTTCAATCTTGGCTTATACTATTACTTTTATGCTGGTAATTCCCCAATCTATATCTCCATTATAAATATATTTTCTGAGGTCAGTCTCATTTAAACAGTATCTCTTTCTTGAATTCAACATCACAAAATCTGAACTTACCTTCTTCCCATATAACCTCCTCTTTCCATATTATCTCTCTCTGAAACTGAATGGCACCCCAACTCACCCAATCACCAAAGTCAAAAACCCAGAATCATCCTTGACTCATTTTTTTCTCACTAGGCACAGCCAATTGATCACAATGCTTTATAGACTATCTCCTAATGAATATTTAGTTCACCCCCTCCTGTGCACTGTCACCATCACTATCCTAGTGAGTTAACAAAAACATACACACCAGGGATTATGAACACTAATTACACGAAGAGTTTACTTAATTTTGTAATTAAAGTAAATTCTTCCAGAGGAAAGCATATGTTAGCTAAGTCCTGAAGGATGACTAATGGGTGCCTGGGCAAATGGTGGGAAAAGTGTTGGATAAAAAAGAAACAGTATGTGCAAAGTTTTCTAGGGGAATAAAATAAATTCAACACTTGAGAAACCAAAATAAGACATGTATAACTGGAGTGTGGAGAGTGAGAACAGGAGAATATCTTAAAATATCTTCAACCGAGACTGGAGAAGTAGGAAGACAGAAGATTGAAGAGGGCTTTGGAAGTCTTAACGTGGATTGGGACTTATTGCATATGGTACTCAAATTTATGCAAGAAGAATTAAAGAACAGACTCCAAGAAAATTATCTCTATTTAAGCCTGAAAAGCTCTCACAGTCTTAACCTATAGAGTAGGAGAACTTACTAACCAGGTGAGAAAAGATGATCTGATCAAAGTTAATTAGTAAAGAAATCTTTTAGGAGCAGCATACCTTGTTTACTACTCAAGTCTCCAAGTACAACTCATCTTTGTGCCCCAAACCTCTGTGGATATTCAAGAATTTTCAGATTAGATTACGAGTCAGGAATTCTTCTTTGTGGGGAATCCCTTTGCATTTATGATTTACTCCAAAACTCTTGAAACTTATCGTGTTATGACTGTTTATCATTCTTCTTTTGAAGAGGCAGGATGGAAAAATCATTTATCCAAGAGATAAAAGTCGTAGATATTATATTGTCAATATTATTTGTTAATCATGACCTTTCAGATTGCTAATAACTAGGGCGGGCCACTTAAACTCCATCTGTTTTTTTTTTTTTTTTTTTGGTGAGGAAGATCAGCCCTGAGCTAACACCCCTTGCCAATCCTCCTCTTTTTGCTGAGGAAGATTGGCCCTGCGCTAACATCCGTGCCCATCCTCCTCTACTTTAAATGTGGGTGCCTGCCACAGCATGGCTCAACAAGCGGTGCATAGGTCTGCGCCCGGGATCCAAACCCTCAAACCCCGGGACGCTGAAGTGGAGTGTACAAACTTAACTACTATGCCACCGGGCCGGCCCTAAACTCCACATTTTGATTTCTTCTTTTCTAGAATAAAAGAGTTGAATGATCTAACTACCAAGAACCTTTCAAAGTCTGAAATTTTGTCAATTTAAATACACCAAAAACATGAGAATGGATGAAATAATCCTTTTAAGATTTCTTCCAGTCCTCTAAGCCCTATAACAAATACCATAAAGTAAATGAAATGGACGATCATGAAAAATCATCATTACACGTTCCCAAGTAAATCATTCATTCATGTAGAACATCATTTAATCCATAAAGCTTGGCATCAGATCTAGATCTGCCATCTACCATAGTACTTATTCAACTGTTGAAATTTCATCTCCAGAAAGGTCTTGGTAATTAGACAGAAGATATGTTCCAAGTTAATGAACTGAGGCAATTCACCTGGCTCCTAGAAGAAACTACATATCACTACATACACACACGCACACAAACACAAACGATACTTGTTGAGGCTAGACTATAGGTATTTTCATAGACAAATGAGAATAGAAACAATGAAAATGAATAGTAGAGGGGAAAAAGTACATTGTTCTTTCTCATTTTTACATCTTAAACTATTTTAAATAATAACTTCTGTCTTTATTCTTAATTTTCTTTTATCACCTCTTGACTTCAACTTAACACTGTCCAGTGGAGAATTATTCATCTCCTAAAGGATCCTAAGGCTTAATTAATAGAGGAGTCAGCCAAAGGGATAAAGCTAGAGATATCAGAAGTAATTACAATTTAATGAAACAAGAATTGAACAAATTACCACAAAGCCAAGTAGCCTAGTAAGTGACCTGAAATGAAAAGTTGGTCATCAAACTGATAACCTCTCTTTTTACCTCTCTCCTTGAAATACCATTTCCTTTCACTCTTTCCCATTCCATTCTCTTCTCATTTTGGAGAATTTATGAAATGATCATAGTTATGATTACAAATAAAAATCAAAAATATAATTGCACATCTTATCTCAACACAAGTTCATATATTGAAACGGTAACTGTGAGGCGTGGTCTGCAGGGGGAAATTAAAATCGACTTGAATGAAATAATTTAGAGTCAAAATTAACTAAAGACATGTTTGGATAAATGTTCACTTTTATTTCAGATATACTATAAACTTTTTTGAATATTTAGCATAGTTCGAGGCCTACATGGAACTCATTAATGTCTCCCAAACACAGTTTCCAGGGTGGTCTTCAGCACAGAAATTCACTGCAGCACATCTTAGCTACTTACATTCAGCCTTAAAAGATGTTTGGAATAGAGGGACTGTTTATAATCCCGTGCTGTTTATTTTGACAAACACAATCTCTTTTTACACTGCAGGAGGGAAACAAAAGGGGGCCAAAAAGAAAAGAATCTTTGTTTTAAGTCAGTTGCTATCAGATGTTAAGAACTGAAAAGGGAAAAAACTCCCATCCCTCCCCTGAGAAGCTGCAGCAGGGTGAAATTAGCCCGGAAGGCAACTGCTGTCCTAGTCATACTTTTGCTAGGGCTGAAATCAAAGCCTATTCCAACATCCTCCTCAAGCCTCTCTCCCAGAGATGCAGACTCTTTCTGCCACCAGTCAAGATGCCTAACTGGATTGGATGCCACAAAGTATTTTGGGTTTTAGGGGAGCAGGGCGTGGGTGAGCAAAATCTAGCTGATAGGAGAAAAATTATCTACTATAGACCATGGCATTCTTTTTTTTTTTTTTGTGAGGAAGATCAGGCCTGAGCTCACATCCGATGCCAGTCCTCCTCTTTTTTTGCTGAGGAAGATTGGCCCTGGGCTAACATCCGTGCCCATCTTCCTCTACTTTATATGAGACGCCACCACAAGTGTGGCTTGACAAGCGGTGCGTCAGTCCGCACCGGGGATGCAAACCTGCGAACAACCGGGCTGGCCCCCAGACCATGGCATTCTTTATTATAAACTGGACATTAGTGAGTAAATGACTTCCATCTTTCAGCAAGCACCAAGACAATTTAATCTTGCATTTTCTTTTGTCTAACTGTTCATTGCCTCTATGGACATATTTGCTTTAACAGATAAGGAAACTGAGGCAATTAAATGAGGGTTTAAATTTTATCCCAAATTTCTCAACTGTCTAATGACTTGTAGTCTAAGAAACTAATTTGCGTCATTATTGCCAAATGAACAGTTATTTAGTCATACAGCAATACTTTCTTCTGACAATAGCTGATTTTAGAAATACATTGAAAGTAGCCTTATATAATCACATCCTTGAAGAACTTTATTTGCTAGATAGATAAATGATGCTAAATTCCAGTTGAGAGGAAAATTAGGTTAAATCGAGTCAGAAAGATGCTCAATAAATACAATAAATGAAATACAAAAATAACGAAATTAAAATACATTTGTCTGTATATCAAAATGTTATGACTATAAGGAAACTGTGATGCAGAAAAAAAGACTACTAAAGTTCTTTATTAATAACCTCTTTGAAAACAGAAGATTATTTAAGGTTAAATATTAAATTCTCTTAAAGAGATAAGACATCAAGAAGAAAGTATTAGATAGAGCTTCCAGAATATATAAAAAAGACACCAAAAAAGCATTTAAAACTAACTCAAGTTTTGTATGTACGTTATGTATGTACATATGTATATTCCGTATATGTACATATGTATACATACATTTTAGATATGTATATAAACGTAGCAAGGATTTATAATGAATAAATTGTTATGTCCATGGGGAAGTCCCTGTGTAACTACACATTAAGATATGTTTTCAAATTTTACGCTAAATCATCCTTGCTGTGCAGGCATAAGGCCAGATGGAATCTTATGGCTGCTATGTCAATACCTACAGAACGTTGATGTCTTCTCAGCTAGGCCAAATAGAGCCATTCCGTCTGCCATAAACACTGGGCCCAAAGGCCACATTTATAGATTGCACTAAAAACGTTAAAATTATTTTTACAGTGAAGGTATTTTTATAGGTTCTGGGAAAAAGGGAACTTGATATGGGTTTCAAAATACTTATTCTCTGGCGATTGTGAGTGCATTTTCATGTATGCATGTATAGGGAAATAATAAAAAAGCCTTAATGGGATATGTTTATGGATGCCAGTGATAAATTAACTATGCAGTATTGTTGTTTCCCTGGAGGGTATGATCTAGTGGATTCTCCTCAGCTTCTACATCTTCAGGCTTCCCACCATCATGATTGGTTTTATTCCTTTTTTTCTCTAATCACTTCATGGTTTCCTTCTCCAAATGGAAGATATAAGGTATGTCTTTGTCAACCTGCCAGAGGGTAGTCAAGGAAAAGACAATGAGGCAGATCAAATTCAGTGAACATTTTAATTTGTTTCCTTCAAAAATGAGATTTTCACAGTGCCTGAAAATGCCAAGAAATTCTGTACCCAGGTTCTTAGAACCTGTTTAAAACCAAAGGTTCTGGGGGGCCAGCCCCACGGCCTAGTGGTTAAGTTCAGTGTGCTCTGCTTCGGCAGCCCAGGTTTGGGAGTTCAGATCCTGGGCATGGACCTATATCACTTGTCAGCTCTGCTGTGGCAGCGACCCACATATAAAATAGAGGAAGACTGGCACAGATGTTAGCTCAGGGCTAATCTTCCTCAGCCAAAAAAAAAAAAAACCCAAAGGTTCTGAAGGCAAAAGATGACTATTGGTCACTGGCTGTCCCCAAATCACCTTTGTTGCAATGCCCCCAGCCTCTAGGGGGGGCCACAGGCACCAGTGGTCTGTGCACTTGTTGCCATTTGAGGTGAAGCCATTGATACAGGCACCATGTACTCAACATCTATCTGTGAAACATAACATGACTGAAGGAAACCTCTTTCAGGTTAGTATATGGTACTGGTCAAGCAGGAGTCATAAATCTTTGCTCACATTTTTCATCCTTTTTTCAATGCTACAGAATTTCATAATAGTTAAAAATGTCAGACTTAAATTCATTTATTTTGACTTCTGTAAAAGACAGACAAGTATGCATAATTAAAGTGAAGGGAAAAGAAAAAATAAAGAGGATGACTGGAGGCTCCTGTATTATAATAAGGCACCAGATACTAATGTTTTTCTAGAATGCCAGACTCCATGAGAAGACCAAGGAAGGAAAATCAACTCTGGTCTCATTTTTCACTCCATCAAAACTTTAGTGTGCTGGTCATTGATTCTTGGTGGGTTGGTTTGTACGAATCAAATTAAATCGTCCTTTTGAAGGAATCTGAAAGTCTCTAGTGCTGCAAAAAGATAATTGTATGGGGAACAATTTTAAATATTTTTAGTACCTTATAAATGTAAGTTACTCATGAGTATTCCCTCTGTACTCAGGAAGAAATGGTGGAGAAGGGAGGAAAGGGAACTGCCTGGCCAGGCAAGTCAGCTGAACCATCCTGGAGAGGACTGAGTTGGTAGAAAAAGATGCCAGACCTGTGTCAAACTCTGTGGTAGACATGGTGCTTAACCTTCCAACCCATTCCTGGTGTCAGAATGTTGACCACCCAAAGCTTCTACAACAAACAGCCTAGGCATCAAGTGACCTCAACCAGCCTGACTAAGGTTGATTGGTGTGGACCTGTGATCAAACTCCAAAAAATCTCAGGCAAATTCTCTCTCCTAGAAATTTGGAATTAGGATACTGAAAAATTAAGTCTGTTAGGTAATGGTATATCCCTAACTGGAAGTTTGTGTAGTCATACCAAATTTAGAGCCATGGTCAATCAATGCCATGTCCAAGCTGAAATTCTAGGGAAGGAGTGAAAATCTAACTGCAAAGAGGTGGGAAGGGGGAAAAGAGACAATAGCGAAGCAAAGAACTGGCCGTGTGGCTCAATGAAACAGAAAAGATAGAGCTTCAGTTTCTAACTTTCTACTTCCAGTCTTGCTGCAGAATGGATGAATTTCACTCTCTGCTTTGGAGTTAACTGTTGTTGGCTTAAAATATGCACCCTTTTCATAAGCCATTTAAAATTAAGTTATTTTATTTAAGCACAAATATGCCATGTCTGTAACATGTGCACATCCTTCTCTTAATGCTCTTCGCGCACATGGTCTACACCACACACAGACACACACACACACTACAGTGTGTGCGCAAAATACTGTACTCCAGCTCTTTTATGTCTGCTCGCATTGGTTTTAAGCTATTTTGTTTGTTTGTTTGTTTGGTGAAGAAGACTGGCTCTGAGCTAACATCCATTGCCAATCCTCCTTTGGCTGAGGAAGATTAGCCCTGAGCTAACATCTGTGCCCGTCTTCCTCTATTTTGTATACGGGATGCCACCACAGCATGCACATGGCTTGATGAGTGATGTGTAGGTCCGTGCCTGGGATTCAAACCTGCGAACCCTGGGCTACCAAAGCAGAGCACACGAAATTAACCTCTACGCCACTGGGCCAGCCCCTGGTTTTAAGTCTTTTTAAGAGAAAGAATGATGCCTTCTATATTTGAACATATACTAAAGGCCCTAGCATTCTTCCAGGTGAACCAGTGACATAATAAATACAGATTCATTTGACCATCATGTCTATCCAGTTCTTTTCAGTCAATGGTGGTTGCTAACTATGAAGAAAATACCCTAGCATAAACACTCTCTCAGTCTAGATTTCCTCTAAAACATGTTCTACTTGGCACTGGATGAACTTGGAATGCCTATTAGCTAATACTTATTGTTCCACCCTCAATAGCATCTTTACGCATATGTCTTATAAACAAGCATTTCATTAAGGAAGAGCCTGTGTTACTTGGAGAAGCACCAAAGGAAGGAGCTAGATTGATGCACTATAACCTTAGGACTAAAACAGACAATCTAAGAAAGTAAGTCTACAGATACAGACAAGCACACAAACTTTGGAAGCTTTCTGAAAGCTCTGTAACTTGGCTATATGTATTTTTTGCATTGCTTCTTTTTCTTTATGGAAATTAAAGGTCAAGCTCTTAAAGGCAAGAGTCTACAGGAGTTTCTTCAAGGATAAAAAGGAAGAAGCCATACTGGGCAAGATAAACAATTTTTTGAAGCCAGCTTTTTATGGAAAAAGGAACTCAAAGACACAGATGATGTGTGTGTGTGTGTGTGTGTGTGTGTGTGTGTGTGTGTGTGTGTGTGAAAAAGAGAGAGATTGAGACAGAGAGAAATAAAGGGGCGGGGGAGAAAGATGGAGAGACCCTCTGAGTCCTCTGTCACATCAGGATCTCCAGAAGCTCCAGGTAGCTCCTGGAAGTTGAGGTAAGCCTCTGATCCTTGTTTTCCCAAGGTCAGGTAATTTTTAATTGTTAAAAAAATTTCAGATATTTAGCCTCCAAACCCTGATTATGGGAGAATGCTGTGGGAGATTCATCCATTTCTTCCTGGAACTACATAAGTATAACGAGTATACATTTGAAATGTATGAGATTTAATTTTCAAGTCTATCAACGACTGATTCATGTGTTTCAAAATATTTCTGAAGAAAAATGTATATTAAATTCAAGTTGTGAATGATAAAGGCTAGATGCCCCTATTTACACATACAGCATAAAGCATCTTTTGTGCTGCCATCTTGGGAACACCGGAGTTTGGGAAAAAGCGAGGAGCAACAGTTCCACTATGGGTTAAATAATCTCACTTTACAGAAAACCAAACTCATAGATAATTTATTAGCTTCCCCAAAAGACAATCCATTGAAAACTTCCATATATGTGAGAGAAATAGTTTACACTCTAATCCAAGTGCCCAACATGGATTCACTAAAATCTTTCCAAAACAAGCCTTTGTTAGAGGGAAATGCTTTGCTAAACTCTCTTTGTTTCATTGAGATGTGATGTTCCTTAATTATTTCTGGCCTCCAACTCTAAATCTTGATCCTCCAGCGGAGGTTGAATGAGGGATCAATTGGTTGGAGGTAATAAATATTGGTCCATGTTTCTCTTCTGGGAGAAGTTAACCTTTTAAAAATATTGGGCACAGAGATTTTCCTTTTTTCCCTTCCTCTCCATCTGGTCCAACAACAAGCGATGATGTGGATTGGTGCTGCTGTTCTGAAAACTCAAATTTTGTCTTCGGAGGGGGTGCACATTTGCACAGTGAGAGAAAGGGAGGATGAAGGCAGGCTCATGGTGGCACTCTCTCTAATGTCCTCTAATTTACCCTTTACTGGCAATTAATGTGATGTTTGGGTAATTCATTTGCTGATTTGTTTTTCTTATTTCTCAATTTTTCCCAAAATTCACCGCAAAAGGGGGCATTTTATTTGACCTTGCAGACAGACTGTAGTAAAAGGTAGGTATATTTTTATATGAATTTGACAATGCAATTTTTGATTACTAATGAAATTCTATAAAATAAATTCAGCAATATATAGGAAGAAATAAATTACTGATCATCCATAAAGAACATTGACTAGTTAATCTAACATGCTTTCAAAATTATTTTTAAAAACAACAAAAATTTATGCATAATTATTTGAGATTAAGAAATAGATACTCCACAACATTTGGTGCAGTCAAACACAAAGCCATATTTAAGTCCAGAATTATGAATTCAATTAATAATTAAAGGATTATGCTCATAGGGAAGGTATATATAAAGCAGTAAATGGCTTTTTCAGGTGATTAAACATCTAAATGATGTTTCACACCAAAGAAAAAAGAAAGTTTATTGTGACTATATTCCTTAGCCTGAACAATATTCCTCCAACACAATAAGAACATAATTCAATGAAACCGAAATAGCAGAAGAGAGAGTGAAGTTCCTTTTGCTCCTTAAGCTCTGAATAGCTGGCCTGACTGCTTTCTTCAAGTTACCAGGGATATCATAGCAACTGCAGTAAGAGGTGAGTGGAAGAATGAAGTGAGGGCACGTCTGAAAATGGAATAATTATGAGAGACTGGATTAAAGAAGTGAATAATTTTCAGTCAAAATGATCTGTATAGAAAGGCAGTGATATAATTAGACATTTTAAAGCCAATAAGAATTTCAGGGTCATTTGTGAGTGGGAGAATGTTTGGATTTTATAAGCCAGCATTGGCTAAATCCTTCTCCTGACACATTACAGCAGTTATTCTCCCAAAAGCCTTCGCAGGATACAAATTGGACAGTGTACAAGTAATTACTGATGAATGTGAATGTGCTGCTCAGCGATGAAATGTTTTCATGGAAACAGAATGAAGTAGATGCAAAAGTATTCTCATCAACTTTGAATAGATACATCCAAAGATAATGTGAATACTACAAAAGATTTGAAAAGAGGTGTTTCAGTAATGTGATCGTAAAGGGTCATTTATAGTACACTTGTTAAAAAGCTCTTCTTACTGTAACATGTAAAGGGAATTGTACAGAACAAACAATAAATACACATTACAGCTATTTAAGGCAGCATGGATGCTAAAAAAAGGCATTCTATTCATTAAGACGTGATTTTTTAAAATTCCTGCAGTCGGAAATTTATAGTTCACATAATAAAGATCCTGTTATATTTAATGGACATTGAACACTGAATTTCTTTGTGTCAATAATAGTCTTTTTTAAAGGTGTGCTTAATTTCATTACAATTTCCTTGAAAAACATCTATATAGTCTCAGAAAAATTAATACGGATACATATATTCTAAAAAACATTGTTATTGGCCATATTTGGTCTACCATCCTTGCTTTACTATTGCTTCTTAATTCTTTGTGCATTCTCCTCTCACAGCCAGTTGAACCTGTAATTTCACATTTCTCATGCGCTGTGGCTCCAAGGAGCACCACCACACTCAGAGCAAGGAAAGGGTCCTGAATTTTGGAACATTTCTGCCAGAATGACAGGATGTGTTCAAGAATTAAAATGAGTTTTCTGCATTGGTCTAAACCCTGTGCACTCTTCAAAGAAATACAAATAAAAATCACAGTCCAGAAGACTGGACATTTGCTATATTTAAGGTTTATGTCACAAAATACTTAAATTATTTATTATTTGATATATAATATAAAATTTAATAATGCATTATATCAACCTCAGAAATATGTTCTGGCCCAGGCACTCTCTTTCTCAGAGCTTTGCTTGTTATCTCAATGAGAGAACAATCTTATGAGTTGAAAGAAGGTGGAACCTCCAGAAATATTTCCAACACATGAAAAGTCCTATAGGATAGCCCAGTAGGTAAGAGCTTGGCCTCTCCAATCAGAAATACCTTCTATTGGGCTGGCCCCGTGACTTAGCGGTTGAGTGCGCGTGCTCCGCTCCTGGCGGGCAGGGTTCAGATCCCGGGCGCACAGCGATGTGCTGCTTCTCCGGCCATGCTGAGGCGGCGTCCCACGTACAGCAACTAGAAGGATGTGTAGCTATGACATACAACTATCTACTGGGGCTTTGGGGGAAAAAATAAATAAATAAAATTATTAAAAAAAAAAAGAGAAATACCTTCTATAGTTCTGGACTCTACCTCTTTCAAGATGAATGACCTTGAACAATTTAATCTTTCTTGGTCTGTGGGGATTGTTGTGGGAATTAAATGAGATATCAATAAGTACTTAATCAGAATGCACAGCTACTCCTGTTAGCGTCCATAGCCTCTGCCATGAGCTGGGGGAGGCTGAGGTCACTATTAAAGAGTGGTTAATCTCTCGCCATGGCTGTGTTCACAACAATTGTCTCTTATTCTGCTGTCAGGTACGGTTTGTGCAATTTAATTCCAATGATGAAGTACCAAAGCTTGTAAATGATTTTATCTTTATTAACAAACTGGAGAGGTCTCAAGGTATAGGTGTAAGGAAGTCACTTTCAAGATGCTACTTTGAATGGGAACGAAAGGGGTTGAGTTACAACTACTGCACTGGCAGCTGCCCACAGTCCTGTCCCCTCCAAGGGAGAGTGTCTCACAGATGTAAATATCATTTGATTGTGTGTATTGGATTCAAAGATTGAAAACCCTTCTCCAAAGAATTGTCCTTGAACTTCCAAGGACAATTTTAAAATAACAGAAAATATGAGAAGGATATTTCAGCAGAGGAAGCAAAACAGAGAAAACCCAAAGGTAAGCTTAAGAACAATCAATTGGAGGTCCAGAAAGTCAACTCACTCCATTAATTGCCTTTTATACTTTTCACGTGAATCCGTATTTGGAAATATTCTAAGGTATAGGAGGAAGTTTAAAGGAATTGAACATATCAGGTTATATGGTACCCTACATAAGCAGTACATGTTCATTCAACAAACATTTATTAAGCATCTTCTATGAGTCAGACACTGCTCTGTCCTGGATGGCAGTAATAAAGCATTAAAAAAAAAAAAAAAAGACAGAAAAATATCCCTCTGATCTTGGAGCATATATTCATGTGGATGCACATGTTCTCATGGGCTGGAAGAGACAGCATCTCAAATAAGTGGGCGAAAGATAGATTATTCAACAAATGGCTCTAGAAAAACTGGGTAGCAATTTGGAATAAAATAAACTTAAATTGAAACATCACATCTGGGCCGGCCCCGTGGCTTAGCAGTTAAGTGCGCACACTCCGCTACTGGTGACCGGGTTCGGATCCCGGGCGCGCACCGACGCACCGCTTCGCTGGCCATGCTGAGGCCACGTCCCACATACAGCAACTAGAAGGATGTGCAACTACGACATACAACTATCTACTGGGGCTTTAGGGAAAAAAAAAGGAAGAGGATGGGCAATAGATGTTAGCTCAGAGCCGGTCTTCCTCAGCAAAAAGAGGAGGATTAGCATGGATGTTAGCTCAGGGCTGATCTTCCTCACAAAAAAAAAAAAAAAAAGAAACATCACATCTTACACACACACACATACACAAATCCAGAGGGATCAAAGATTGAAACATATCAAATAAAATGGAAACATACTAGAAAACAATCCAGGAGAAAATCTGACTAAAAAAATCTAAGTATGAAACAGTATGCAGAAATCATAAAGTTAAAGACTAATAATTTATCCTGCATAAAAATAAATAAAACATTTTGCATTGGAAAATCCAACATAATCAAAGACAAAAGACGGAGCAAACATCTAGTTTTCTTAATATGTAAAAATTACCTTGAATTCAATAGGAATAAGACCAACTCAGGGAAAAATATAACAATGGACAAATTCTCTGTAGTTTATTGATATATGAGAAAAGTTATCCAAACAGCTGATAGTGGAAACTCTCAAGTATAAAGATGAATACTTGAATTCTGATGGGCTTATGTTGCCTTTTGCTCTTTGATAAAAGAAGATATCTTACAAAAGGAAACACTGATTAAATAATTTTGAAGATTTTTGGATTCTGGAGAAATGATTTATGTTTAATGAACATCATAAACTATTACCTTGGTTCTTAGTTAAAATTATAAACAATGTGTCCACTGAACTTGAAGTCAATATCTAAATTTGTCTTCATTTTTAAAATATTGCGTTTTTAAAAAAATTATTTTATTCCAGCAAACTATTGGATTAAATAACTAAGCAATAGTCGTAAGTGAGGGAAATCTTCAATGTCAGAATATATTAACACTCTCCTCTTCAGGTATAAATTATAACCAAAGCCCATATTCATTTTTCTATACTTTAAAATATAAAGAAAACACTAAGATTACAGGAAGTCCTTTCAAGTGGCCTCCTGGCTTTTAGTCAAACACAATACAAAGCTTTTACTTGGTTGCATTACATTTAAAATAACTGTAATGGTTAAGGCACCTCTTTATCTACAAAATGACATTACTGGTTAGCATTTCTCAGTTCATTTTTCCAATATATATTTTATTTAATTAATTTAAAAAAACTTGAGCAAAAATTCCAGTTATTTTCATCATTAATTTTAAAATGTTTGCATGAATGTAGAGCTTTAAAAGTCATAGACTACAAAGTTACTTGAACAAAAAGTTTATAATTGAGACATACATAACGTGCTATGCAAGGCCTCAAACACCAAGGGAATAGGCAGGTCTTATAAGAAAACTCATTTCAGATTAAAAACCTTTAAGCAAAATTCCAAAGAAATGTGTACTGGAATATTTCAAAAGTGAAAACCCCAAGACTTATCAAAATCTTAAATTATTGATCTGTGTCCTTTCCGCATAATACTTTACTTAAGCAACTTTGGAAATAATCAAAGTTCACAAGCCTCATGGAATATCCAGGATTCTTGCTATCACAAGTGACAAGAAGCACAATTCAAACTAAAGAAAAACAGAACAAGTAAAGGTATGTTTGGGGAATAATGGCTTCAGAAAGGGTTGAATCCAGGAGCTAAAAAAATGTCATTAATCCTCAATTTAGCTCTTTCCATATCACAATTTGTCAGACATTTGCTACATCATAGCCTCCAGCAGCCCCACATTTTACTCTACCAGCTTTCAGCTTATAGACCAGGAGTAAGAAAAAGAAGATTCCTGGGACTGAGTATAGCTGGACCAACCCAAGCACTGGTCCATCCCAGTGTGACTCATCATACGTCAGGTCTGAGTCGTTATGCTGACCCCCAAAGCCAAACTGAACCTCGTCGAGTAGAGACAGGGGAAGGAGCAGTTTCTCACGAGTAATTTGAGCTGTTGTTTTCAGAAGAAAAACACACGGATGTGGGACAGGCAAAAATCTTCCTTTCATATCTGTATAATCCTCATTACCATATTGCTTTACGCTTCCTAGTCTTTTTCATCGGCACTTTCTTCTGAAAGTTGTCTATTTTCTCTGCAACCCATAGTTAATGTCATCACTCATCTAGATTATTGGGACAGGTACTTAATTTCTCTTCTTGACTCTAATCTTGCTTCCTGTTACATACAAGCTCCTCCCTGTACCCAAAGTGACCAATTTAAAGCGTAGACCTAACAATGTCACTATTGATCATTCAAACTCAATAAATACCTATCCCCTTGTCTCAAATCTTGACACATTCATTCTACCCTTTACTTCAATACCCAATCTCAAAAGATAATCTTGTCTCATGACATAAGGACAAAAGAGAAAGAATAAGTTATTGGGAAATGATCCTTTTCTCTAAAAATAATTAAATAAAAATCTGATATGGGGATGAATCATTTTTTCCTCCCTCCAGTACAACTACATTGAATATCTGCACAAAGATTAATTCACAGATATGTTAGAATAATAAGATACTTTATAGGACTCATAATAAACCAAATTCTCCTTGAATATTGATTCTTTCCTCTGTAGTGTGGAAGCATCTCACTGTTGGAAGTTTTTTGTGGTTATTATAAATAAGGTTAAACTATTACAAATCTCTATATCCACCGCCACGTTTTCTATTAATACCAAAAAATCTGTGCTACTATTGTTTAATAATGTTGGCTTATGGGCTTAAGAACACTCTCGCACAAAATAAAACCATAATATTATTATATTCCATTGGAAAGTTTTGAATTGTCAAAGTGCTTAAAGCATTATAATCATATTTTTCTCTCTTCTCAATGATCTGGAAACACAAAGGCATCATCTATACTTACTTTGTAATAAGTTCATTAAAAAATGAGCTTTATGAATACCTAGTGATGTTGGGCAACATGAATTTTGTTAATAAGATGATTCAGCGTGTGCCTAATCCACCAGCACACAGTAAATAGATCAAAAAATGCCAAACTATGGTAAATGTAAAGCCATATTACTGCATCATAGTTGATCTTAATTTCATTTTACCTTTATGAAATATCCATAAAACCTACTAAGCCCTTAGTTAGGAGAAATTTATTAGATAAAGTAAAAAGATATACTTGGGGAACTTGTAAAACAGATTCTTTAGTGCTTTCACCTCCTACTGATATATTGATAATAATCAATAATTATTGTTTTTTCTTGCCACTTTGATTTTGTTCA
The DNA here is from genome assembly GCF_057802395.1 of Ceratotherium simum simum. Classification (NCBI taxonomy): domain Eukaryota; kingdom Metazoa; phylum Chordata; class Mammalia; order Perissodactyla; family Rhinocerotidae; genus Ceratotherium; species Ceratotherium simum. The sequence continues at coordinate 52,001,423 of NC_141909.1, forward strand.
CATCTTTATTATTTAGCATACAGTTTACAGCAGTAATTACGAGCGTAAGTTCTAAAGTACATGGTTTCAAATACTGGCTCTGCCGCTAGCTTCATACTTTCTGAAAATTACTTACCTTCTCTGTGCACTATTTCTGCATTGGTAGAATAGGGATAATACTACCTACTTCATGGGATTGCTGGCAAGTTTATGAGGCTTCATACCAGGAGAGTGCTTAGACACGATTGCACACATGGTACATGCTCTTATACATACTAAATACCATTATATTTATGCAGCTCACCTGGTGTGGTAAAGCACTTCTCAGACTCTAGGTACAGATGCTTCTCAGACTCTAGATACAGTATTAACCAGAACTAGCAAATAAAGGCAGGGATACAGGCTCCATGTAAGCTGGTGCACTGCATTAGTCTCAGAAGTAATATTGAATACAATAATATGCATCAAAGAAAATAATCTATAATATCAGTGTGTATTATGCGTATGAGGAACAACACATTTTTGAAGTGTTGTGAATTTACAGAACACTCCAGATACACATATTCCCATATATATCCCTCCACTGTGTTCTGTATCTCATCTCCAATTTTCAGAACAGAGGTGAAGGGATTGACTTTAGGTAGGAAGTTCGACAAATCCTCTGTTATGGCAAGAGGCAGAGAGCAAGGATGTGTTCAGCTGTGTGAAACCCTGAGGTCTCATGATAGGAAATTGATGCAGTTTCATCTACTGGCTCAGTTTGGTGGTAAACTTCTCAAGAAAGGGGAATGTGTTGGCTACTTCTTTAATATCATTCTCCTTCCCAACAATGACAAGTTATTAAACTCTACACACTTTGAAGTCTCAACAAATAACTGGTTTTCTGAAGTTTCATTACCTTGAGTCATAGAATGAGAAACCAATAAATTCATAAGGCCTTTCTATAGATCATAAATGTCTTCCATTCTGATGGAGTTTATGTAAAAAATAGAATAGAATTTATTCCTCTAACTCATTACCAACATAGAGCTCTCAACTGAATTTTGAGATGAAACAATACTACAAAAGTTACTTTTAGGTAGAAGTCATTAACAAATATTATTTTTGTTTTTACACTATGAATATCTACATAGCAGCAAGTCACAGATTAAAATAACATTTGAATGTTATTTGAATTCAATATCCATTTATTTGAATCAATTCTTGATTTCCATTTTTCTTCTATTTTTAAGTACAGTGTTCTAAAATGTCCACACAATCTTTGAAGTATGTTGTTTAGCTTGGGAAGGTACAAAAGCTCTTAAAATAAAACACAAATAGCTTGGCAGGTTTCATAAGAATATTTACTTTTAAAAGATCTATTTTCAGAAAGGATCAGCTTTGCCATTTCCTTCAGATTAAAATAAAATATAATCGTATAAGGCAGAATTTGTCATCCCTTAAAAATTAACTTCTCTTTGTTCCTTATTTCACTCTCATTTTCCCTCTGATATCCTCTTTTTCACTTCAATTTCATCCAGGAGCATTTGCGTCCTTCATTAAGGCATGATGCACACATCAGATAATCCCTCTAAACGAGCCTGTGGTGCATACTGTCAATATCAATGTGAGGGTAAAAACAAGAAGTTAAAAATTTTAAGAAAGAGAGTATTACTCTCTCCTCCCCATCAGTCAAACCAGCAGGAAGGTGATGAAATAAGGCCTGTGGCTCAAATAAAGGCCAGAGGTAGAAGCGAAGTCACCTGGATATTCCAAAGTTCTTTTGTGAAGTTGCAGGTAGGGGAGGTTTTACGTCCTTTGGTGTGATTCTTGTGAGAAAAGGATTTCAGTGACGCGTGGAGTATAATCCAAAGCACTACTGATAGACTTAAAGAAATATGCCCTGCACGTCCAAAATATCTTGGCCAAAGTGACTTTGGGTCACTTAAGCTCGCTGAGCCTAGGCTTGCTTAACTTTTAAACTAGAGATGATAATGTCTACCTGTGGCAGAATGTATTTTCCAAAAAGAAAATATGACTTCCAAGGTCAGGTCATAAAACGTGATACAGCTGTCATCTGGCTCTCCTTTGGGGAGCGTGAACCTGTGGCTCCCTGGGCCATCATGTAAGAAGTCCAGCTTACCTGAGTCTACTATGACAGAGTAACCATTTGGAGAGACACCTGGAGATAGAGGATATTCCCAGACAAGGCACCAGATATGAGAATGGAGAAGTCTTCAAACTGCAACCTCATGAGAGACCCTAAGCTAGAACCACCCAGGCAAGCACCTCTTAAATTCCTAACCCATAGAGACCATGGGAGATAATAAAGGATTATTATTGTTTGAAGACACTAAGTTTTGTGGTGATTTGTTATGCAGCAATCGATAATTAATTCTCTGCTATTTAATTTGTGAAGATTAGAAGGCATATTTTAAAACTTTGTTAGAGTAGTTTCTCAATAAAAAGCAGATAATGTTTATTCGTATTTTACATGTGCTACATGCATTTATAAACCATCCTTCCATTCTCTGCCCCAATTAATTTTTAATAATCAGAAGAAGAAAATAAGAAAAAGAGGAAAAATATTTACCATCTTCTGTAATCAATTTTTCTGTTCTCTGAGATGCTCTTCCAAGAATAGTTTTTGTAAAGGATAATAAAAGATTTGGTGAGAAAAGGCACAGCCCTTTTTAGTGCCCTCTTTTTTTTTTAATACGCTTGGAAACTGAACTGAATGAATAAATTATGCCTCTATCACTAAAATTATTTTCTCGTCTGTTATTCCTCATTTCTAAATCTGCAAAAGAAGTTATTTTGTTGGGGTGAGGAATATTATAAGTATGGCAGATATCAAATATAATTAATTAGGATATTTTTAGTAGTAAAAATTATAAATCAGAGCATTCTATAATTAAATCAATAATCATTTGTTGGCATAATGGACCATATACAGATGCAAAAACTGCAAGATTATGTAACCAGTGGAAGGAAATTGCCTCTTAGCAGAGACCAGTGTGTCCTTCCACATCCTAGAGCTTAGCTGGGCTCTAAAGAAAATGCACAACTTCATATATTGGCCATGCTAAGCGAGGCTAAAGCCAACTGAAACTGTTCCACATAAGAAATGGAAGAAATGAGGGCTTTTGCTTCTGAGAGTGAGGAAACAGAGAACTTTGTTGGAGGGGGCAGCAGGAGGGGTAGATTACAAAACAATGTGACAAAATATCCCAAGATGTAAAAACAATAAAAACGCCAGTGTCAACTTCGACACCAGATTGTTTGCCTATGTGCTATATTACCTCCTTCCATCTCCACAAACACGCAGTCAAGTCAGCTGTGCATTCCAAATGCCATCCAGGTAGTTTATAATTTCAGATACTGAAACTGATGCTGAAAATGATGCTAAAAGTGACGCTATCTCAGGAACAGAGATGGGCAGGTGACGATGACACTCCCTACTTTTAGATATGAAACAGCGCCTATCTCTAGCAAATGTCATTTACTTGCTTAGCACTCAGGGAACTTTCCCTGTCTACTCCTTGGAGGTAGACGAGCTATGTTGAAAATTATGGCTTTCTGACGATTTTTATTAGTAATAATGCTACCTTCCCAGCTACTAATAATAGAGACAACATAGCAATTAATACTGAAGGGTGCATACTTCACCTCAACTTAAAATTCCCTTCCAATTAAAGTTGGAATGGTGTTGTTCCCCACAAACATGGCTACTTCTGTTTCAAATTAAAAATTGGCAACCTTGAGGTGAGTCAGCATATACACTCAACAACTGCTATCAAGTCAAATGATTTGTGTGGGGGAAGTAGCCGTACTGATTAAATTTTCTAGTAAAACAGTGTTGGTGATATAATCTATCTCATGAACATTAAAAATCCATGCTTTAATTGAGTTACTCTAGTTTACGTTAAAACTGTTGGAAGGACTGTATAGCTTTACATTCTGAGGGTTACTTCCTAGTATACTTGAAGCTATCCTTCTAATAGCATGCAGAGCTAAAATTCTTGCTTTGAAATTGGATAGACCTGAAACAAATGCTAGCTCAGTCATTAACTAGTTAGGCGACCTTGATCAAGTAACTTAACCTCTCTGAGCCTTGATTTTCCTCTGTCAAATGTAGACAACTGTAGTACCCATCCAAGGGGTTGTGGGGAGGGTTAAATGAGATGATTCATGTTCCTGGTTCAAAGTAAGCACTCAATAAATGTTACCTCTTAATCCTGTATTTTTTAAGTCATCACCAGGTCCACAATAATATAATATCAGACTGTGGAGCCAATTTCTCCTAATGATGAAGAGAAACAACTGCCACTTCTTTGAGCATTTCATACTTTAGAAGTATTTTCACTTGCTTTATCATATTAATCTTCACACTAACTCTAGATCCTGGATGTTCTTACTATCTTCAGTCTAGAGACGAGAAAATTGAAGCTCAAGGAATTGAAGAAACTTTACCAAGGTGACTCGTGTAGTTAGTGGTAGAATCAGAACAGGAAGCTGAAGCCCAGGTTCAGTCCTCTCACTGCACCATGCTGCCACTACTGCCATAGTGACTGATCTCAAAACATAAAAAACAGAAACAGAAACGTCTCAAACATTTCAGTTTAAAGCCTCACATGTTTATTTGCAGTCCTGAAATCTTGATATTATTCCCAGGGATTCATCAGTATAATCTCGCTTGCGTTATTCCTTTTCCTGCCCTCCCTTGTAATGGCCACGCTTCCATTCACACACCTGTGGTATACATCGCTTACTCACCTGTTCTTCCTCCACAATCAGATCAGCCCACTGGAGTTCTACATACCAGCTTTGAGCAGAATGGCTGCACTCCAACAATTTGCTGAAGCTGGCTGTGTATCACCCTCGAAGACAACAGGGAGCATACAGTGTGTCAAAGACAACCCTGATCCACCAAGTGCAGTGCTAAAGGCTGTCTGTATCACTCTCTCGTTGCAGTTCTGCACCTACTTTGTAGAACTTGAGCTAGAGTGCTAGAGTGAAATACTAGGTGGGCAACAGGTAGAGCAATAGCTAAAGGAAAGATTTGCAAACCTTATGGGGCTTAAAATACAAAGAAAAATAAAACTTCACACCTCCTGTCTGATTAGAGCACAAGGTTACTTTTTTCAGCTAGACGTTTTGTTTTTCTTGAGATAGGGTTATGGTGGGGTCAGCTCATTTGCTGACCTCTGTCTTCTTCACCCTGAATATTTCATCTCAAATGCTGGACTGATTTTCAGAAAGATCCTTAATATCGAGCAGAATTTAAAAGACAACGAGTCAAGGGTCCTTGAAGAATTTTGAGTACAACAGTCAAGTAACAAGGGCACTGGAAGCTACAATTAAGTAGCCTTGAGGAACTGTAAATAGTTGTGGATAGCAGCCTGAGAGTGCCATCAGTTATAGAATCGTGGCAGCAAAGCACTGAAGATTTTTCCACAAATGGATGGTTTTCCACCTCAAAGTTATGCAGTACATGTCTTATGCTTTTCTATAAATTTATGCTGTAATATCCTTGACTCTCACCACATCCAGAAGGATATAGATAGTGCTTCTAAACAGAGAGGCAAGTTCCCATTGTATGGCAGCAATGCCTAAAGTGACTAATTGCCTATTTCTTATCTCTGATTCATTCCCTGGTTTATTCATTGATTCTTTACCATTTATGGAGCCAAACAAAAAAAAAAACTCGGGGAAATATCTTCATGATCTTACTGTGCAGAGCTAGTGATATCATATGATTCATTGCCAACATCATCTCTCCCGATATGCCTTCCAAGAGCCTTCCTCACAATGCTCTTCATAAAGAGTGAAGCCAACTGCTGGCTACAATGGCAAAATCTTCAAGATAATGCACAAGGACAATTGTGGTCACTGAAAGCTTTTTAATAATACTACAGTCCTGTTATACCAAAAAAGGATATGGATATATTAGTCACGGTCAAAGAATTTTACATGATAAGGGGAGGCTTCCCAATCTTACTAAGTGGCATCAGCTTCCCCCAAGTTTCTCTAAAAGAGTTTGAAGCCCACTTTGATTCTTCTCTCTTACATCGTCCATCAAATTCTTCAAGTCCTTTCAGTTGTAACTCCAAAACCTACTCTGAATCTCTGTCATGACACCTGCACTGCTGCCAGGCGTGCCCAAAATGCTATCCCCCCTGGCCTGGATTACCTTAATCTGGTTTCTTTGTTGACTGCCACCTGACTACTATCCATTCTCTGCACAGCACTAACATGAAAATCCACGTTCTTTTATCACGGCTTTCTTGCTTTTTGAGATCTGGTCCCTGCCTCACTCTCTTATCTAGTACTCTCCCTGGCCATACTGACGTTTTCAGTCTTCTTTGAATACTCAAAACCTGTTCTTCCCAAGTAGTTCTCACCATTCCTACATCTTTGCGTGGATGGCTTCTCTGCCCAGGCAGCTCTCCTCTCAAAGGTAACTTCCTAGAGACCTATCCTGGCATTCTTTTCTAAGTAACTCTTCCCAAGTCATTATCCATCACCATGTTTTACTTTTGCCATCATATTTACTGCCTGACATTATCTTGCTTATTTTACTTGGTTACTGTCTGTCTCTGTCACTTAGAGTACAAGTTCCCTGAAAGCAGGGAGTCTGCTGTGTTATTTACTTGCTATCACCAGTGCTGGGACTGTTCAGAGCAGACAGTAGTAATCAGTAAGTATTTTGTGAATGGGGGAATTAATGAAAAGGACCTATGAAATAAGACATAATAAGAAATGAAGAGAAGGAAAATAGATATGCTACAAACTATCACAAATTCAAGGTTTAAAATCAAAACCTTACTATATATTGCCAACGTTTTATAAAATGTACATTAATGTATTATTTGTTATTTTGGCCTACTGTTTTATGCAGACATGTAGAATAAAGATTTACTCTTCGTGCTTTTTCTGAACTCTTATTTACGTTTATTCGTGAAATACTTATTAAGGAAGTAAAATTTGATTGCAAGCATTACTAAAAGACAAGGTTACTTGAGCTTGGTTTCATGAGGAGACTTGGGAAATGTAAACATATTTGAGAATACAAACATATTTTTAATAATTAATGATCATTAATTAACAGAACTTGTTACTTAAACAAATAACGATCTTTCAGAATTGAAAAGTAAATAAATAATTCATCTTTGCTTATTTTTTTCTCTACTGTGTTTTCAAACAGGTAGCATATGCTCCACATGTGAAAATGACCAAGTATGCAAACAGTTGCACCTATCTGCAAATAAACTAAATGGCCTTATCAGGAGACATTTATGGGCATTCCACAGATGAGGGCTGTCACCCTACTAATCAAAAGAATCCTAATGATATCTAAGTTTGTTCTCTTTGATTTCCCTATTCATAGAAGCTATTTCTTAATCTGAAATTTCACAAGTGCTGTCTCAGTGGGAACAACTTCCCATTTGTCTCCTTTTTCATAGTGTTGTATATCTTACTTAGTTTTGAATGATCCTTAATACATCTTCCATATTTGAGAAGAGCTACCAGCCAAGTGCTGGCAGATCTAAGACGCAGCATGTTGCACCGGGAAGAATGCAACTTAAAGGGTGATACTTCGATTCCTCTGAAGTTGGCCACTCACTGGCTTTGCAACTAGGCTATGTCACTTCTGCCAGCCTCAGTTCCTCACCTATAAAATAGTAACTACTCTCACAAGGCGATGGTAAAAATTAAGTGAGATGGTGGATATAGAAGTGCCTAACATAATGTCTGGCATGCATTGTCCTCTCTATCCCTCTTCTGTTCTCAGTTCTGACACTTACTAGCAATGGGACCTTGTCAATTCACTCACCAGGTCTGGGTTTTAGTTTCCCACTTTCAGATGATAGCATAATAGCCTACATGCTCTTAAAAGGATTTCTTAGGTCAAAAAGTCTAAGATTCTTACATGTAAGAGTAATCAGCTTTATCATTCATATGGGAATGATATGTTCAATGTCTCTAATAATCTCTTCTACACTAATTTCTCTCTTTTATTTCATCTCTGCTTTTCCATGTATTAGTGTTAAAATTAAATCTGATGTCTTTGAAAAAGCCACCACTGTCTTTCAGATGTATCAAGTGTCAAGTCTTTTTAAAACTCAGTGCCCACAGTGTTATAGTGTAGGAGGTGATGGTGCTTCTCTTGGTAATGTCCTTAAAGGCACCTGTACTAAGAGTTTTAAATTCTCTAAATATTATTTTAAAATGTTTTCATTCTAATATAGATCATCTATATTTTAAAAGGCAATTTTGGAAATAGGATACTTCAGCAACATAAAGACTCTCACCTTCCTCAAGGTTCAGCCCACATGACTATACCTACATGAGGACCCACGAGCCAGATAGATGGAAAAGATCATTCCTACCCACTTACAAATCTCCTCGGCTTCAGTTTCACTTTTGTAATATACTAGAGCCCAACTTTACTTGATTCTTTTCATCTTCCATCATGTAAGAATAAAACATAGATAAAGAAATATGTAGTTGAAAATGCATTTGTATTTTAATCGAGAACTGTGTGCTCAGGAATTATCACTCATGCAAACGGAGATAGTCATCAGTCATAAGTGCTGCTTTGTATCTGCAGCAACTTCTTACAGAGAAAAGAAGTATTTCTGGATTCTGAGAAATTTGCTGTCAGAATACTACACAGAACTCCTCTCTTTGTTTAATTTCCTGCTAGCCTCTGAAAGGAGAAATGAAGTAGGGGGGATGCTTTTTTCCTCTGCTGTGACCTGAAAATAGACAGGAACAGATTATCTGTAATACTGCTATTTAAATCAAAACTCTGGAAATGACATTAGTCATTATTTTTATTTAGTATGGATAATCATAGTAAAATTGGCAGAATACTTTATAGTTTATAAATGTAGATACGTATATGAGTATAGGTTTGTATATTATATAATTTGATTTATACAAAAACTTTATTATAATTGTGATTCAGAAGACAGCAAGGGACTTGGGACAGGAACCCAGGGCTTCTGTTCATACATCTTACATTATTTCCATATTATATTTTCTCATTTAATGTACAGTAAAAAAATCAGAAATTCAGTTGAAATTTCAAATAAGAATTTGAGGGATCTGAAAAATACTTTATTTGTATGTATGTATACCTACACAAACACATACACATATAGTACAAAAGAACTGTTTTCACATCCAATAATTAAGATTTTGGTTTACCTTTGTGCAATTAAAAATATATTTTTAGAATTCAATATAGACGTACTTCCAACTTCTATTCTCCATATTTAAATCGTCAACTTTGAGAAATGTACAATTTTAATGCCCGATGAACATAAACCAGATAGGAGACTGAAGCTCATCTGTATGTTACTTTGTAAATGTTCTTAAATCTTTTCCACATGCTTCATTCTTTATTTCAAATAGTGTGTAAACATCTTCACGATGCGAACTATATTTTCTTTTTTTGTGATACCTCATAATATAAATTTGAGAGACAAAAACAATGAGATCTCAGTAAACCTTGGCTGTCTGAATCTAATTGTGTAGATTTTTAACCTCCCACAGACACTTCAGTTAATTGTCTCTATGTTCTCCTCATAGTTTAAACTATGAAGTCAAGAGCTAAGCAGAAGAGCATTTTAATAGTGGTCTGACATTAACCAGGAATGATGTTTACATTTGTACCATCCAGTACACGCCAAGCCTCAACTGATGAGTACTAAGTGGATTTGCATCTTCCAGTATCTGTATGGGAAACATCATGTGAACACCAAGTCCTAGACGTCTTTAAGACAGACAGTGTTGTCTAATGGTTAAGAGTATGATATTCAGAGTTAGGGAAACCTACGTTCATATCCAAACTTTCCTATGTGAACTTAAACAATTTACTTCAACCATTTAGTCCTCAGTTTCTTCTTCCACAGAATGAGAACAACAACAGCACCTCCCTCACTGGATCTGTTCAGTAAGGATTATACGTTAATGTATGCACAATACTTTGACTAGTATCTGCACATGGTTACTCTTCTTTTCACAGTACTTAGTAACCATAATCTTATCATATTATTGCTTCCTTTGACACTATTTACTTTTTGCCCACTATTCACTCATTCAACAAATATTTATTGGGTTCCAACTATGTAAGAAGCACTGTCCTAGGTGTTAGTCACACAAAAACACAAATCTCTACTCTCACAGATTTTACAGTTCCTTTATTTGTACTATCACTCATAATTTTGCATTATACATTCTCTACTATATTCTCTATTGTATGACTGTATTAATGCCATTATTCAAATAATCTCATAAATAAATGTAAAATTTTGTCAGATAAATGGTTCAAAGAACAGTAGGTTCACGCTACAAGGAGCTCACTGTTTTTCCACATTGAAGAATAGACCTGATACATAACTATCATCCACAGAATCTCAAGGTGGGAGAGAACTGAAAGGATGACCAATTAAACAAGTTTGTGTTTGTATGTCATTTATTCTCTTCAATGATTCTCTTCCGTACATTTTCCATCATTTAGTCTAAAGTTCATTCTCTCGATTTCTTGTCACTTTGTCAACCTATTGTGATGTAAGATAAATAATTATGACCAAAAATAAGGCTAGGATACAAATGAGAAAACAATATAGTAAAATCTTGTTAATCCAATGCTAGTTCATTCAAAATAACATTCAAATCAAATCAACAGTTATTCCCCAGTCAAATAGATATGGTTTTCTCATTAAAATTGTTCATTTAATACAAAGCACGCATTATGAATTATTTAAGGCAGACATTAGGTCCCAATAGTACCTTGCATTATTAAAGTGGTAGAACAATTCCAAGAGATGCCAGGAAACAGCTGTATATCAGCTACACTGAAATTGTATTTGTGGACCACTGTGATTACTTGAGGCTGTAGGATTTCGCACATAAGATAATCTTTTGTTCACCGCTTCTCTTTAAAGCAAGTGTTCAGGACCATTTCTATAAATTTACAACATTTTCCAGGGAAAGGACTTGCCTTCTTCTTCTTACAGTGTTAAGTATCTGGCACAGAATTATTTAATTTTAATAATTAAAAACAGTTGAAGAAGCTTTTCTCTCAACCATGATCTCATTTTTTCAATGATAAACTGGTTTTTATCATCTCCTTGAATTTTTAAAAACTAGAAATTTTCCATTGGGAATTGCTATCTTTATATAACTGGAGAACTAAGAGAACCTTGCTGTTATGAAAAGGTTCTAAGTGTACTTGGGGGGAAAAATTGGAAGATACAGGGCTGCTTTTTACATACAAATTTCCTCAGCTTCACTATCTTTGAAATGGAGCTCCTGTGATTTGACGCTCAGAGGATCTTGGACGCTCAGAAAATCCAGACCGCACACAATTTTAATGTTTAACCATCTGAGGATCATCGGATCAGAAGTGTTATGAAAGTACAAATATTAGGATTGTTTAAAATGTTAAATGTATCATCTCATTAGAAAAGGAAATCTTGTTTTAGTCAGAATCCCTGGGGGTACGGATGGTATTTCTCTTTAAAAACTATTAAACAAGCTAAAAGCAGACGGTACAGTAAGCGTGGTTTGAGCCACCAGGCATGATTTTAGTGTAAGATTTCCCCTCTGTTCTAGGATGCTTAACTGTTGAGAACAATTATTCCCTGCTGTGGCCCAAGTTGTGTCAATATGACAATTCATTTGGGAGATTTGTAAATCATTAGAAAGGTTTACAGTATTTTATCCCCTTAAGGACCACAGTGTGCTATGTCACCATGGTGATTTATGACTCCTTCTGAATTTCCTTGGGATAAACCATGTGCAGTTTAACATCCTATACTCCTTAAATTAACCAGAATTACCATCTCTACATGATCCATTTGTAACACAGAGAGGGGTAGATTTGAAGGTTAAATCACAGAGGCATGTGAGAGCAGGGTGTGTGTTTATAGTAATAATTAAGATAATAAAACTACAGTTTTAAGGAAAGCCAATTCAATTCATAAAAGAGGCATGATAGCATGAACTTTGCCATTATAATTTATTAAAACAGGCAGTCATTCAATAAATATTTTTGTTGACTCTTTTGTGCACAATTTCTCAGGTGTAATAGGAAACATAAAGATATCAAAGATATGGCCCCTATCCTCAAAATACGTAGACTAAAAATCTTTATGAATTTCTCCTATTCTCTCTTTTTCGGCTCCATCAAACCAGAGTAAAAATAAACAAAACTCACAAACATACAAGAAGCCTCTCTCTGCCTTCTTCCCAGACTTTCTCTTAGAGCAGAACTAATGTTACTGACCTAATAGCTAGTAAACCCCATGTTATGCCAGCCAGCCAACTGCAATCACTACTCTTTCAATATATTTCAAAAGCCAAAAGAAGTGGAGAGTCAGCTCCAGGCCCCCTGGGAAACCCTGGTGCTGCTCACAGCGGTAACGCCTTCAAGAAGAGATCTCGGAACTGTTTCTCTGTTTCTACTCAAGGAGGGGAGTCGTTTCTCCTTCTCTCTCCCTGCAAATCCCAGATGTTTAAACTCTCTATTGTTTTGCCTACTGAACCCCTGCTTATCCTCCAAGGTGTGACTCTTTCCCAAATATGAGCCATAGTCAGGCCCACCCTTCTTTATGTCCTCCCAGCCCTTCCTACTGACTCACCTGTGGTTCTTGACGATAGTGCATCCTGCGATGTGGATGCATCCCTATTTCCAGAGCAACAATACAAATCACATGAGGACCGTATCCCATCTCATTCACCCTTGCATTTCCAGAGTTTAGAAAAGCACTGGGCATCTGGGAGGTATTTAATAAGTTAAATGATGGGCCAGCGCCCTCTTTTCAATTATTTTAAATTCTTTTACATGATGGAGTGATGGGCTGGCTTTACATAGCTCCAGGATCAGAAAAGAGTGCTGTGAGCAGAAGCTCTGCAGAAGTCATATTGGAAGAACAAAAGAAACAACTGTCAATATGTAGAAATCACCAGTAACTGGAAAGGAGCCTGTCACTGGATGTATTTAAGCAGAAAATGAATAATAATTTGGCGGCAATGTTATACAGGGAAATCCAATAATCAGATTGGCTCGTACTACATGGACTTTATTTTTTCTTACTTTTGCCTATTTTTCGCATATGTAGCAAGCATGCAGTGTTTAGTTTTTTGTTTTGTTTTTAAATAAATGAATGATGAATTTGCTTTAAGTGTGACAGGGAAAGGCATAAGGAGACCGGCAACTCTGATAATATCAGTCTCCATTGTTGATTCCTTCTACTTCACACTCTACTTTTTTAGTCCCCTTGTCCAGGTTCGAACCGACCACAATGCGTGTGTTCTTGGCTCATGTTCCTGGCTCCTTGTGATCCAAATCCTTAGCTTGGGTCTAGCTCTTCAGGTTACCAGACTGGGCTCACGTCTGCTTGTTATGTTTTGAACATCTAGGTCTTCGGCATCTGCTTCCCTCCTCCTCTTTCCCACCTTTTCTCATTTGACAACACAACCGTCTGCCGCTCTCCTCTCTTTTTCCTCCACATCACCCCAATCTCCAGCCTCAAACCACTTCTCCCCTGCAGCCCAAGACTCAGCATGCTAGAGTCAAATGCTTTTGGCAGCTAACACTGTGAAAAAAGCTTTGGCTCAGTTCACTCAGATTGTGGAAAAGGGAGAGACTAGGGTATCAGATAGAGAACTGACTTAATTTTAGAAGCTATGAATGCAGTGGTAACAGAAACATACTCTCCATGGCTTTCCACTACCACAGTCATAATCATCATGTCTATTTTTCCAGCCTTTGGTCCAGCAATCATGGCAGGCAGAGGCAGAGGTTGCTTTGATTTTTTTTTTTAAATTGTAAAAGATATTCTTCACTACAAGTGTTCGCATACATCTGTCAAAAGGTTCCACTCAGACACTGAAAGCTTTGCCATCTGAACTCGGAATGCAGAACAATCCATGTCGGGGACAGAAATCAGTATTGTATAACAATGCCCCGATTATGGGTCAGACAGGTGGGACGGTGAGATGACAGCAGGGCTAGTGGCCCCTCATCACCCTGTGCTTGCAGGCCTACACATAAATGTAATTAAGGGGCTGTGCTGGTGTGACTCTGGTCTCAAGGTTAATTAACCACAGGAAAATGACACCTTCAGGTGTCCTGTATCATAACAGCATTCGCAGAAAGAAGCATGATTTTAAATTGACAGCACTGACTCACCAGACAGCAGAGTTGAAACCAGCAGAGGTGAAAACAAAGACTGACATAGGTTGCTGCACTGCTGACAAGATGGAAAAAGGACACATTCTTCCTGCCTTGGGTAGAAATAACACTGAAACTAAGAAAAACTCAGCCATCATGCTCACTGTTGAGTGTGAGCACCATCCATGATTAACTGCATGTGGAAAGCTTTATCATGGGTGCCCTGTGCCCCCTCCATTCCACCCCACTGAAGCTTGGCATTCCTGAGCCCTGCACCCCCGATGCCAGCACACACGCATGTGCACACACACACACTGACACACTCCCTCCCTCCCTCCTAGGATTCTCCAACTCTTTCCCAGAGAAGCCCAGTACGAAGGCATGTGTAAGGCCCCTGACTTGCACTGAAGGCTGAGACCCTTCAGCAGGCCCCTCACCTTCTTAGAGGTTTATTTTCTTCCTATTTAATGGGACTTTTTTTATTCCGTATCTTTCCTTTTCCAATTTTCAAGCTATGTCCAGACTGGTCTGCACTGGCATCTGGCATATCCATGTGACCTGGAAGGGAGAATCTTAGTGAGAAAGAGAGACTGTCTGGCCCTCAACATCCAAGATCCTTGGGTTTCTCACCAGGCGTTTTTGGCTACCTAAGGAACTGGGCCTCTGCTACCTGCTCAGGTGTGTGTTCGGGGGCAGGACGAGTATTTTTTCCCTACGGTGAACAGTACCCAACACACCAGCACGGACCCCCGCTTGGGTTTCTCTGAGCACTGAATGCAGTGCGCTCAGCTCTCTCTCCAACCAAATCCCCTCTGCTATCAATTTGTAAACAACTCGGCTCTGCCTGCATAATATGTGAGCAGGCGATGCCAGCGCCACACTGTGCCCTTCCCTGCTCCCAGCCAAGTGCACCTGCTGCCCAGGGCTCTGGCTGCCGCCGCTGCTGCTGCTGTTATTATGCTCTGCCATCGCCTGCCCTGCTGCTTGCTGGGCTGGCGGCACATCTTCAGCATGGGGAGGAATGTTTATTGGTTTTAATTGGTGGACACGGCTGGACAGTGACATTTGGGGAGTATTGTGTGTCATTCACCCTGCACCAGGTGCCAGCTGCGATGGCAGATGTAGGTGGCTCAACTTAGAATACAACCTACAGATTATTGCCTTTCCACAAAAATGCAGCTGCTGTGTCTCTCCCCTACCTATGGGAACACATACTCTTCCCTTTCTCGTTACCACCTCTAGTGCTTTCCTAAGTGGAAAGGTTTCATTTATTCTGATATACAATGGTCTCATTCAAACAAAAAAACAATTTGCCCATCCTCTCTCCAAAAACCATAAATATATAGTCTATGAATACAGGTACCTTTCTTTGTGTGTGACCCAAACGTCTCCCTGAATTTACTGTTAATATTCTATATGTTGCAACAATTCATATATTTCTTGGGTAATATTCTGAATATCAACTTAGCAAATCTTTTTATACACAAATAAAATGTTTTATATCAGATCCTATTCCTAGTCAACCCTATAACTAACCTCTTGCTATTAAGAAGCCTCAAAGCTGCATGCTTTTCAACCCAAGAGATTTAGTTTTTGTGTGTTTAGCTTCTCTTCCGCATCACGTGACCTCACTGCTCCTCTTCCAACTGGGGTCACGCAACAATACCCACAGCAGAGTCAGGTGGAAGACCCAGTGGGCCTCCAGCAGCAGTGGCTATGTGAGTTGCCAACTGTCTCCCTTTGATGCACTAGTTCTGGACAAGGGTACAAAATCACACACACACAGAGCCTAACCTCCTCAAACAGTCCTTTTCTCAGGATTCCTTCCTCTGTTTCAGCCCGTCAGCAAAGCCTTGCCTTCACCAGACCATCAGAAGCCAAGAACTTGGTGTTGCTGCTTTATGCTTTAATAATGGTGCTGTATGTCACATAAAGCTTCTGCTTGTTTATACGTTTATATCAGCCTCAGCTGCTGCTGCGGGAATGCGCTGAGAGGGTACTTAGTGGCTTCCAAAGAGCAGAGCCAGAAATTGTAAAACTCTTCTGCCACCTAGTGGTGCAACAAAAGCCGCACGTGTCAGAAAATGTAAATATGTCTACAGGGCCCGGAATATCAACTTGTTAAACTTTGGCTTCAGTTTAAAAGGAGACAATTAAAACATATACCCCATGTCCTCAAGTGTAGTAATTAAAAGTGACCTAAAAGTAATGTTTTAATGATGCCAGATCTTTAAACAGTGAACGACTAAATAAAATGCCCTATGCTGGTAACTATAGTGTTCCCAATCGTCGATTTATAAAACAAAGTGATCCAAGCAAATAAAATCATTATATTGAATTTCTTCTCCAGATTTTCACCATGGTTTTTTTTAACCATCTGTTGTTTAGCTATATACTATTCCAAAGTGCAGGGAGGGCTTGGAGTGTAGTTGTAAGTGGAAAGGAGATTATCATTAGCTTTGAAAAACATACAGCTCATGTCATAGCATGGAGTATATACAGCCATAGAAGGTACCACTCATCCTACAACACTGGAAAAGAGGGAAAATTCAGGATCTATGTAATTCATGCACTATAATACTGTAAGTATTGAATCCTACCTTCATATGGTTTTAAACAGCAGATGATATATAAATACTGCAAAATAAATCAATTATTAAATCATTTCCAAATCACTACTGAGTAGGTCACTGCGATTGTTTTGACACAGATAAATGTGATCTGTAATGGAATCGTTGTATACATAATGGGGAGTTGATTCCTTTTTAAAAGACAACAGAGTTTGAGGAAGAATGAGTACTCCGAAAGGATCTGAGGAAAATAGTCTAAACAGCAGATGGTATGGCTCCTTATGGATGCTCAGCATTCAACAGTGAGAGAGATTTAGATAATGCTAAAGGTGAAGAAATTGCAGAATCAAGTATCTTTCTCCTCTCTAAAAATGTAAAATAAGAAAACAAAACTTATGCATAATTTATGGATGCCCCAGGACAGTCTTAAATTATGCAATCCACATATCCATGAAAAGTTGCTTAATGTATTCCTTACTTACTTCATGACACTGATTGCTCCCCCCATCCCCCACCCAATACACACATACACTTTGTTTCTGAGACAAGTCAGCTAGAGAAGCATGTCTGTATCTACCAAAGAGTGACATTCATTTCTAAAGCAAATACACCAGTGAGCAGAGAAGCACAAAGGCATTTGCTAACTAAATGCTTCTTTTATCAATTCAGTGGTCTTCTCTGCTTAGAAAGCTTCTCAAACATGCATAATGGGATTAAAAGCACTCTCAATAAAGTTCATTACCTTAGTGGTACCATCTTCCTGTGAAATTAACTGTATCTCCTATATGTACATCTACTTAAGGTAGTAATTTAATGGCAATAACATCTATATCTAAGAGGGTTATTTTTCCCCTGGATCTGCTTCACACTTAGAGATCTCTTCATGTTGTTCAGAATAAAAAACAGAAACACTGTTTTCTTTGTGTTTTAGGGAAATGAGGAAGAAAATGACAAAGGAGAAAAATCAAAGAATTCTTAAAGCAACAATCCTAGAAAATAGTAAAGCCACAAACACTTTAAAATGAGTGTTCAATGGAGGAGGAAGATGAATGAACTATAGGTATATCTGATTTGCATTAAATAATCTCTACATTTTTACTTAGCCTTTCATCTTTTTTGTTTTTTGGTGAGCAAGATTGGCCCTGAGCTAACACCTGTACCCATCTTCCTCTATTTTGTATGTGGGACGCCGCCACAGCATGGCTTGATGAGTGCTGCATCAGTCCGCGCCCAGGATTCAAACCTGCAAACCCCAGGCCGCCAAAGCAGAGTGTGCAAACTTAACCACTACACCGCCAGGCCAGCTCTTAGTCTTTCATCTTATACTCTCTTCTCATCTCCTCCTCGCTGCCATCCCTCCCTCCATGCATACACAATCTTGCCCCCTCTCTTTATTTCCGCAAATCATGCTCACTTCCCGTATTTTCATACACACTCAAGGGAGGTATTCTTAAGCCATGTTAGATAGGGGCTGTGTCATAATGTTAATTTCTCCCCCTTTTTTGGGCAGAGCTCTGATTTTTTTATTCTCTTTTTCTACTCCTCACACTTGACTCAGGAGAGACTGAGCCTCTATGCAGCACTAAATCCCAATTTGCCTAAACTAAACATTAGCACCTCCTATTAATTAGCTAAGGGTGGGCATGTGACCCAGGTTGTCCCAATATCATGGGAGGTGTGCTGGGGAAGGGGAGGAGGAGGATGACTCTGGATTCCTATAATGACAACACCAGGAACAGAGAATTCCTTGGTACCTTTGGACATGGCTCTTTTTAAATGTGTCTCTTGACACTGTCACATCTATCTTACATCTCTGAAGAAAAGCAGCCTTTAGGACGATTGTAGAGGATGAATGGAATCAGAGTCTGGGATGACTTTGGACCCTGGGGTCCACTAATCCCAGGGCTGCTGACCTTTAAATAAAAATTAGTGTACTTTGGCCGAATGGATCCTACCCTATGCCTCTGCCCAATGACATGCAGCTGAAAAGACTACAGATGGCTCCAGAATACATTCTCTTTCAATACTGGCTAATTCTAAAACCTTTACTTTTTCTACATTACTACTCAAAATTATCCTGACTCTCCTAATTATCCATTCTTTCCTCCTTCACATACAGTTATGTATTGAATCCTACAGATTTTACTTTCTAAATATCTCTTGAATCAATCTTTTCTCATCTATTCTACATTCACTATTTTAGTTCACTCCCTTATAATTTTTCTCTTGAAGTCATGTTACAGCCTCATACCTCCTCTATTTCAAATAAATCCTTCACTCTGCCTCTAATATGACCCTGTAAATTTCAAATACAAGAGGTCCCTTTCCATGCTTAGATGCATTCCTAAACGTCCCTCTGCATTCACAGTCAAGCAAAACCCTTTGCGTGATCAACAGGCACTTCTTGACCCATCCTTGAAAATGCGGTTTTTCTCACCTTTCTCGTCTTTATCCTCTATTGTCCAGCCATACTGAAATAATTATACATCCAAAATTTTGTTATTTCTCGCCTCTGGGCTTTTCCACCTTGGTTCCCTCTGCCTGTGATGCCTTCCTGAATCAATCAACCCCAACTCTAGTTTACTCCAGCTGGTTACTTTGTGGTCAAGTATCTGAGAAGCCATCTCTCCCATCCTAAGCTGTTCTGGTTGTGTGTCCCTCCTCTCCCCATGTCACACTGTACTTGCCTCTTATACAGTGGTGAGCACACTACTCTGCCATTTTTTTGTTTGTGAATTTGCTCCACTAGCATATGAGCTCTTCCAGAATATGGAGCATTACTTGACCAACACTTCATACCACGTCTGGCATAGAAAAGGTTCTCAATAAATGATTTTTGATAAATGACAATATCTAATGGCCTTCCAACTTAAAAAATAATAATTGTAAAAGGCACAGAGCTAGTTAGTGGTGCAAATGCAAGTAGAATTGAGAGCTCTTGATTCCCAGTCCCGTTATCTTTCTATTACAATGTACTGTTTCAGATTTAGTTTACTCTGGACCCTAGTGGTTAAAACTCAGAACTGTCATTTAAGACAAATAGCTTCTTCCAAGGGCTTTACCAGAGCCTTATAGTTAGAATTGCCTGAAGCAGATCTTTTAACCTTCCTATCATCCTCTTTCTTATTTACAAAACAGGGGCAACAGTATTGCTCATCTCTTTTCGCTAAGGAATGATTAATGTGAGGGCCAGTGAAACCAATATCCACGGAAATGATTAAAGGCAAGGCTAGGACTCAAAAAAGAATATCCTCATGCTCTTTTTTTGGTTTGCTAATATCCTTCTACGTATTTATTGAATACAAGAAATTCAACAACAGCACAACTCAGAGTATATTTCCCTGTTGTATCTAAGAAAGTAATATGAAACAAACAAAAGAACTACAGCGCCTCATCTATACATACCTTTCTGTGTTACAAAATGGAGTTCAACATCTTCATATTTAACTGTGTTTATGTATCAGGCAATAAACCCTTGACCTTGTAACATGTTATATTTCAATGCATTTAATCAATTCTATATTTATACCCTGAAATGCTGTGCATTTTGATTCTACTCAGTATATGGCAGTATAAATACAATGATTCTATGAGGAAAAATAATAGTTGGAATCAAGTGAAGTCTGAATTGTCTTTCAATTCTGAATATTTTAAGAAGGATCAGAGCTATGCTGCTATATGGATAAAAACAGTATCTTCTAGACAGGCTCATTTCTCGTCTTCCTCAATGATCTCCTCAAATGTTATCTTATCAGGGAGGTCTTCTTTAACCATTCTATTTAAAATAGTAGCCCCCCCACTCCTTCCAACACACTCACACTCAGTCTCTCTCTCTCTCTCTCTCCCCTCCTTCCTATTTTCCTTCCTGGCTTTAGCTTTTTTCCTGCTGCTTTATCACCCCTGTATCACAACACTAGATGACACACCCTTTATTTTAAGTGTTTATTGACTTGGCGCCTGTCTCTTTCCACCAGACTGTAAGTCTCTTGAGGACAGAGGGGGTGTTTTTCCTGCCGCATTACCAGTGCCTAGAACAGCGTCTAGCAAGTGGGAGGTGCTCAGCACACATGTGCTGCAATAATGAGTATCCTACGCCGCACAGATCCTGTCAGTTTGGAGATTCTCTCAAAAAAGCACCTTTTTATCCCGTGACCTCTGACCTGCTTTGTTTTCTTGACTTTTTTTTTAACATACCACAGCTGAAATATGTTTAGTGCCTTCAAAGGTCGTTTTCTAAACGGTTTTAGCGTTTTCAGTCATTTTCATCAAATGCTGCCGCAGCTTTGCTACGTGATAAGCCTTTCTCTTATGATATCCAAATACCATTGCATTATTCAGAAATCTTCCCAAGTGTGTCCTTTGGAACCTACAGTCTCTGATGCAGCATCTCATGCATGGGGATATACAGTTGATAAAAGGCTAAAAGAAAATTAATGGTTCCACATTTTATCTCACTGCTTTTAAAAAAAAATGTATTTATCCTCTGAGATACAAAATACGATGATGTAAGTTAAAACAATAGAATGTTCTCGTGGCTTACAAAGTGCTTTCCCAATCCATCCTAAGATTGGATGTTACTAGCAGCCCGGGTGCCACTATAGGAAGATAACAGAGGAAAGTGTGTTTCTAAGACAACAGCATTTTCTTTTATGTTTTATGCTGTAATAATAGTTCCTATTACTTTGAGGATTGCCTGGAATTTTGCCAGGAATAAAACAGTGTACATTAACCATTTAAGTAACCCTTCAAAGGACCAAAATAAACAAGTAAAAATTATTTTATTGATTGAAAGTATTACAATAACATAATAGCAATTTATATTGAGCTACCATGACAAAGAGGCAAAATTCAAATATTTAAAAATTGACTACATTTTAATTAAAGAAGTGGCTATTGATGGGAACGTACCTACTGATTTTGAAAGATTACTTTCCTGACAAGATGAGAAAATAACGGACTATCATACATGAATTTCAGACCTTATTTTACCATCCTTCTCAACACCCTATGAGCTTACTCATCCTGACCATGCTCACATTTTCTTTATAAAATGGAGAGAATCATACTGATATACTTGAATGAAATAAAAGAATTCATAGATTGAAAAGAGCTATGAATCTCCTGGGTAAAGATTATTTCAGGAAAACATACAACAAACTAACACCATGAGTAATTCACCACTGATTCCAAAAATATTCCATGTAGACTTTAGTAGTGAGTTCTCTTATTCTACATAAATGTTAAAATCTTCATTCTATTAACAATTATATTTCAGTTTTATGAATGTTATTACCAGAACACATGTTGTTGAAAATTATTTCCAGCATTTTCTTCTTATATACCAAAAGAAGAAAAAAAGGAAAGAATATTATTAACATATATTTCAGTTGAAGGATTTTTTTAATGAAAAAATTACCTTTACATATTTTAAAATCAAGTTTTATACAGCACGTTTACATAATAAATTAAAACAGATTCTTTTTTTTTTTTTTTTTTTTTTAAAGATTTTATTTATTTATTTTTTCCCCCCAAAGCCCCAGTAGATAGTTGTGTGTCATAGCTGCACATCCTTCTAGTTGCTGTATGTGGGACGCGGCCTCAGCATGGCCGGAGAAGCAGCGCGTCCGTGCGAGCCCGGGATCCGAACCCGGGTCGCCAGCAGTGGAGCGCGCTCACTTAACCACCAAGCCACGGGGCCGGCCCCTAAAACAGATTCTTACTCCTCCCTCACCAATGTTTCCACTTAAAAACAGGCTCAAGATTGTAAGACAATTCAGTAAAGTTTTTTTTTCTTTTTTCGAGGTTACTTGTAAGTTCAAGTCAAGAAAAGGTACAAATGAGGGCAGAAAATAGTCGTGATAAATTTAAGGAATAATTAATAAGTACCTGCTATGAATAAAGAAAAAACTTCAGGGGCCGGTCTGGTGGCATAAGTGGTTAAGTGCGTGCGCTACGCTTCGGCGGCCTGGGGTTCACAGGTTCGGATCCTGGGCACACACCAACACACCACTTGTCAAGCCATGCTTGTCAAGCCATTCTGTGGTGGTGGCCCATATAAAGTGGAAGAAGATGGGCACAGATATTAGCTCAGGGCCAATCTTCCTCAGCAAAAAAAAAAAAAAAAAAAAGAGGAGGATTGGCGTCAGATGTTAGCCCAGGGCTGATCTTCCTCACACACACACACACAAAAAATCTACAGCAATAAGACAATGATAATACAAGCCAGATTATGATAAATGCCAAAAGACAGGTACAAACAATATCCTAAATATCCCGAAAATGTGAATCAAAGATCCCGTTTTTATGCTAGCCCTCATTCCAGTCTGAATTACAACACAGACAAAAGTCTATTGTACGTCAACCAAAAAAAAAAAAAAATCATATGAGAGCATTGTATTATTTTCAATTCATTCTAGTAAGACCAAAAAACACAAGAATGAACCAAAAATTCACTTTATTTTTGGAAGGCTTTCCAAAATTTATTCCTCTCTCTTTTGTTTCCATCTAGGGCCAACTAAACTGTCTGCAACCATCGTTCACTCTACTGACAGGTAAGTGTTTCACACCACTTTTTGTTCATGCGCCTTCAGACAGTTTTCAACACACGTGATTGCTCTCAGCCAAGCCAATTTAAATTATTTTGGGAATAAGATTTCATTAAACACTACATCAAATGCCTTACTAAAATCAATACATATTACATCCACTATATGGCCTTTATTCACTAATGCTGTAGTTCTGTCAAGATCTAGAAACAAATATGTCCTCTATAATTTATATAGGATACCTATGAGTTATGCTCAGCTGTCTTTTGAGAATTTACACATATATTTTTCTTTAAATTTGTTATTTTACTTTACTAAGGAGAAAGTTAGACATATTTGAGTAAAATATTCAAACTGAATCTGCTTGCCTACTTTCAAACATGAATGACACATTTTATCTATAATGTTTTATATTTTTCAGGTTTTGTGACTTCTGAAGAGTCAATCATTATTTGATAATGTGTTCATTCCCTTAAACAATTTCTATCTATTATGTTGTCAGTTTTTCACGATTAAAACACATTTTATAATTGAATTACTTTGGTTTAAATTAATATGCTGTGTATATCTAATTATCTAGTTACTGTAAAATTTTTTTAGTTGAATGTTAAATGTTTTGGCTAAATTGAAAAATCTGCCTTTAAAAAACACAAATAAACGCTACTTTCAATATTGCGAATAATTTACAAGGATGGCATCAATGAACTTATGTAACACTCAATGTCAAGGCAGTTTCACTGAACAGAAGGCCCTAAAACCAAACACTTTGTGTTGAGCCATTGGTAACAAGGGATCATGGAGTCAACAGGGGCTCTGGTTACTCTGGTCAGGCCAGCCCTAGCTCCCCTAGCTGAGAAGATCAGGAAGGGTAATTCAACAGCAAGTGTTAAAATGATCAACACCCACAAATTGCAGCTTGATTATTTTTTGGTCTAAAATTGTGGGTAATTTCTACATACCTCTAGTTTGCTTCTAAAGCACAAACTCTGAGCTCTGATCTGCTTACCACATCTCTTAGTGTCAACAGTGTCACTAGGATGAAATTACAGAAAGACAAATTACTCATAGATCCATAAATACCTAGACTTTTAGACGATTTGAACAGAGAAAATACATATAGAATGTTTGCTTTAACTTCCTTTTTTTATAGATGGGAAGAAGGGTCCCAGTGATGCTAGATGACTTTCTCAGAGTTGTACAACCAGTTAGAAATAGGACTAGAACACAATTTCTACTGATTTCCAGTCTGGGAATCGATCCATAATATCACACTATTTCCTCATTCTTCAGTAAGAGGAGGATAACGTAGTTGTGGAGTTTATAGGATTCAAAGTCCCTATGAAAAATTGTTATAATGTGTAGAGTTCTTTAAAGAAATTTTAGAATTCCCAGGAGTACTGAGGTATGTAGACACAAACTATATTGATGACTTGTTCAAAATTCACTGCTATATTCTATATTAAATACTTTGCTCATTATATTCAATTTTAAAAAGAGAAAGATCAGGAATAAATCAACAGAAGCAACTCTCTCTCTTTATAAAATCTCATTTCATCACGTTTTCAATTCCCATCTACATGATGATTATTGAAAACTCTGTATCTCCAACCCAAATCTCTCTTCTGTACTCCAGATCTCACTATTTAATGGTCAATACTACTTAATGACTGTGAGTACCTCAAACTCAAAATGTCAAAAGTAGAACTCATCATGTTTCTTCCACACCCATACCTCTCAAGAAACCAAACAAATAAAAAATCAAGCCAGACTTCTCTTTCTTATTCTCTGTTATCAGAGGCTCTAACCAGCACCCATCCCTCCATCCCTCCATCCATCCCTCCATCCATCCATCCCTCCATCCATCCATCCATTGAGCAGCCCAAAGCCTAAGCCCATTCAGCAACTCTTCCATCAATTTCACTTCTCATATGGAATTAGTCACCAAAGTTTGTCTGTTTACCTCCTAAATACCTCTCACCTCCTCAATATCTCTATCTGGACTCCCATCCTTTCTCTATCCTCGTATGCCCAGAACAATCTTAACTTAGACCCTCACGTTGTTCTCCCGGATTAATAGAACAGCAGTTGAACTGTTACATTGTCGTTTTCTTTCTAAAACATAAATGTAAAACCTGCATTTCTTCTTATAGTCCACATTCTTTACCATGGCATACAAGGACTGTCATGATCTGACCCTGGGTTACCTCCACAACCTTATCCTTTCTACTCATGCTTCACTACTAACTCTTCCCCTGCATTTAACTCTCACAGTTCTCAGAAAGTTATGTGTTCTCTTTCATGTTCAGAAGTATTCCCTCTGAGGGAACAATTTCCCTGTCTCAAGGACTCACCAACCGACCCCACTCCTTTTAACTGAGCAAAGACACTCTTCCTTCAAACCCACCTAAGCCATTATCTTTTCCATGAAGCCTTCTCTGACTGTCGTGAATGTATTAGATGCTGCTCATAACTCTAACCATATTAAATTAAATATATCTCAATTAATAATTAACATAAAACATTGTGATTTTCCATTTTGAAGTTAATTTTCAATTTCTTTAAAATTTTCTGGGGCCCTACAGTCTCCAATTCAGCAAAACAAGGGAGTTGGATTAGATGACCTTCAACACACCTTCTGAATGTAAATATTTTACATTTCTTATGGCATACTAAGTACTGATTTTAATGAATAAGATGATTTCTTAGGCATTTATTATGTATAAATTATTGAATGAATTAAACATTCATTATCTCATTTAATTTGCTAATAGTGGGAATACCTTATGTTATAATAATAGAAAGTCAGTTTAAACTAGTTTAAATAAAAATAATAAATTTATTACTTCAAAAAAAGCAAAAAACAAATTCAGAAACAAGAATTAGCTCCAGGTACAACTGAATCCAGGGCTCAAACAATATCTTCAGCACTTGGTCTATTCCTCATTTTTGTCTCTGCATTCCTCAGACTTAGTCTGGCTCTCATATAGTCCCTCCAAACAGTGGCCCTGAACACCTAAAGTTTTTCATTATCCTTCATATAATAATTCCAGGAAAAAGAGAGTTTTTCTTTCCCAATAATTGTAGCAAAAGTCCCATGATTGGATCTTACTGGATCTACTTGGGCCACGTGAACAATCTGCTGTGACCAGAGATATTGAAAAACCGGATTAACCAGGCCTAAGCACCCAGCACTAAGCTAAGAGTAATGGAGTCAGGCTAACCCATACCTCACAGTGAGATCAGGGTAGGGTTTGTTGCCAAAAGATAATCTCTTAGTAAAAGAGAGATTTATGCTGGCTAGGTAAAAATAGCACATAGTCCACAAGTTCCAACAATTTGTGGGACTGGCGTTATTAACCCCACATATTTTCCCGCTAGACTAGGGGTCAGCAAACTTTCTCTGTAAAGGTCTAGAGAGTAAATATTTTATGTTTGTGTGAGTCATATTTGGTCTCTGTCACAAATTCTACTTATTTCTTTTTTTACAACTCCTCAAAAATGTGAAAAACTTTCTTAGCTTGAGGGCTGTACAAAAACAGGCTGTGGGCTAGATTTGACTCATGGGTCATAGTTTGCTGATTTCTGTATTAGACAGCGAGTAAATTGAGGACAGATGTCACGTCCCTTTGGTATTAGTATTCCCAGAACTAGCACATAGTGAGCGCTCAGTAAATGTTTGTTTGTTGAATAAATGCAGACTTGGATCAATTAAATTGAGAATTGGAATGAGAAAATGAATTTCAAACTCATTTCATATATAGCATTGGAATAACCAGAGATGGAAGCTCTTTCTTAGAAACTTGATAAAGTTCATCTGATCTCAGCATCTTGGGAAAACAGAGTTGGAGGAGATGGGGAGGGTATGGGAGTGAGAGTGAGAAGAGTCGTGATATTAAAGAATAATTCTTCATTCAGTTATTAAAGACCACATAGAGAATGCAATGGACTTTTCTGTTGGGCCTGTTGATGGAAAAAAACAAAGGATCTGGGAAAACACACCCTCCTGAAGCATCACCCAGACAATAGCCACCACCTCACTAAAGGATAAGCTCATAGAGAGAAACTATTGAGAGGCAGGTGGGAATGCCTTTAGTTCTATTTTTAAACACAGATCCAATGTAACTTATGCTTTCAAGCTCCTGAAGGCTAAAGCTCTCAGTTCCCTAAGGCCACACTTGCTAAGACGTAGAGCTGTAGTAACAATCAGGGAAAATGGAGTTTTTGTGACACCTAGAATGAAATAGTATAGGAAGAGAAATTACTACTTTATATTAGGGAATTTTCTTTTAATTTATGCTATATAGTATTTTCTTATTTATCTTTCTCTAATGAACATGTGTCTCAATTTGATATATGTCAGTCTACCACCTCAATAATTCCATGTCATTTTTTCTGGCACTATGATTCCAACAATCCTTCAACCTCACCTAAACTCCCAATCCTTTGATCCCAACATCTTTTTCACATTAGTCATCCCCCTTGAAGTCCTCTTTTTCCTCTTCACATAGTTTAAAATATACAATCATGGGAGTGATTAAATCCAACCTCAGTTCCTTGCTCCTCAGTGGCTGAATGGTGCCCCCAAAATGATATGTCCATGTCCTAATTCTAACAATATGTGAATGTTACCTTATTTAGAAAAAAAGAGTCTTTGCAGATGTAATATATTACAGATCTTGAGATGAGGAAATCATCCTGGATTACCCAGGTGGACCCTAAATCCAAAGACAAGTATCCTTAGAAAAAACACACAGAAGATACACGGAGAAGGTAATACGAAGACAGACGGTGATTTGAGTGATGTGGTCACAAGCCAGAGAGAATAGGAGGAGGAAATGGGACCATGAGGGCAGAGATCAGAGTGATGTGGCCGCAAGTCAAGAAATGCCAACAACAACCAGAAGCTGAAAGAGCCAAAGAACAGATTTTCCTCTAAGCCTTTAGAGCGAATTCAGCTCTGCTGAAATCTTGATTTCAGACTTCTGACATCTAGAACTGTGAGAAAACAAATTTATGTTGTTTTAAGTCACCCAGTCTGTGGTGATTTGTTACAGCAGCCAAAGGAAATTAACTCATTCCTTTCTTAGTGTACTCTGCGTCACTCCAAACCTCCACCTCCTGTGGATCTTATCACATGCACTGAACATGGCTGGTGAAAACTCACAATTGTTACCATTTAAAATCCATGACGACAAACTTCCCTGGTCCATCCATTCTTTCTTGCTCTCCTTAGGAAAGATTTCTTAACCTCACTCTTGGTTAACAATCTTACTTTCTCTTTCACTGAAAATAAATAGAAGCAATAAAAGAAGTTTTATAGACCCCTACCATTCTGTAGGTACCCATTTATCCTGGATATGTAGACCAAGTACTCATACTCCACTCTAAATATCCAAAGACAATCCTACTCCATGAGCAAATACGTCCCTGCTTGCCTATCAAAGGTCAAGGCTCCAAAGATTCCCCTGTGTCTTCTACATCAAGTTTTCTCTCTACTGAATTGCCTTCAGTGTATGAAAACGTTCCCTTTATACTACCTACTGCCATGTTTCTTTACTCCCTTATGCAGCAAAACTCCACTAAGTTGTCTGAACTGATTCCCTCTAATTCCTCTCCTCTCATTCTGTGTTAAGCCCACTCTATTAAGCTTTTGCCCCCACTACTCCACCAACAGTACTCTTATCAAGGTGAGTTGTGACCTGGATGTTGCTAAATTTGATGATCAATTTCTATTTCCCTCATTTGGCCAGTAGCATTCATCACAGTCATCATCCCTTCCTCCTTGATATACTTTCTTTACTTGGGTTTCAGAACCCCACTGACCATTCTCTCATTTTCTTTACTAGTTTCTCCTCTTTTCCCTACCTCTTAATGTTGATGTATCCCAGGGATGTCCTTTGTCCTCTTCATTACCTACACTCAAGTTTTTTGTGATCTCATGAATTTAAATACCATCTATTAGCAGATAACTCCTAAGTTTGTGTCCCCAGTCAAGACTCATCTGCCAAATTCTAGACCTCTATATCCAACTGTTTCCTTGACCTATCCACTCATTTGCACTTGGAAAGTAGACATCTCAAATTTAACACATTCAAAACAGAATCCCTGATTTCCCTCCCACGACATTCTCTTTCCATAGTCTATCCATTAACTGCTCGAGGCAAAAACCTTTGCCGCTGTACGGGAGACCTAAATTTTTCTTACATCCCACACCCAAATCATCAGGAAACCTTGTTGGTTCTGTTTCAAAACACACTGAGAATAAGACCATTACTTTCCACCTTCACTGTAAATATCTGGTCCAATCCACCATTATCTCTCATCTGATCTCCTAACTGGTCTCCTTATTTTCATCCTTTTTACTTTGTAATCTATTCTTAATAGAGTTGCTAGAATTTTCTTTTAAAAAATATACCTCAGATTATATCACTTCTCAAATAAAATCTTCCCAACAGTCTCCCTACTTTATTCAGAAAGGAAATTTAAACAATCATAATAGCATATATCCATTGATCTCTCTCACCTTATCTTCTATGGTCTCCCCTCAGCCACATCTCTACAGCTACTTTGGTGCCCATGCCGTTTCTACAAAACACCTGACGCTCTCCAGACTTAAAGCATCTACACTGGCTGTTCCTTCAGACTAGGACATCCATTCCCCAGATATCTGCAGGTGTAACTCCTTCACCTCCTCTAAATCTCTGCTCAAATGTCATCTTCTCAATGAGGCCTACACTGACCACGTATTTGAAAATTACCCTGTCCCCAACTACCACACTCCCTATTTGTCTTCCCCGCTATATTTTCCATAGCCCTTATCACTGTCTGCCATACTACACAATTTACTTAACTTTCTGGTTCACTGTTTAATTTCTGTCCCTCCACACTAGAATGATCTCATCAAGGCAGCGATTTTTGTCTAATTTTGTCACTGATAGATCTCAAATTCTTAGGATAGTACCTGGCATATCATAGGCACTCATCAAAATAAATAAATAAATGAATAAATAAATAAATAGTTGAATAAATAATACATTCTAGTGGTCCGAGAGTCAGGAAGCTTAAGTTCTAATTCCCACTTTGTCACAAACATGCAATAGGTCTTTGAGTAACGTTCTTTAATTCCAAAACCTCTCGGTCAAATGATTTGAATGACAGTAAATTGAACAGTCAGGGGAAAAAATATGATCGTAAAAGCCTCTTACAGATGTCAACATTTCATAATTCCAAAATCTTATAAGTTACTAATTTTTGATAGCAAAAGAGAAAATGAACTGACACTTATTGGGCATTAAGATTGTACTAGATATTTTAATCCATCATCTTAGTGACTAAAAATTCCAAGATGTAAGGTCTTCTCCACCCATTTTACAGTGAAGGACCTCTGGGAAGCTTAAGTTATCCTATAAGCAGAAGAACTCAGATTCTAGCACCCATCTCTCTACAAATGTACACAACGCTCAATCGCTGAACTGCTTAGTTAAAAAATACGTTAGCACTTTGGTTATTGTCATGGACCTCTATGGTATTTCTTGCCTAGCACTCTTTCCTTCTCTTGGCAACTCACAGCTCTCTATCTTCCATGTGGCTCTGGAAGGAATTGGTATATTCACACAGGACCTCATGATCTGGTTGCAATCAGTTTTGGAAGTGCACAGCTTATCTAAGCTCAGCCACTCACTGCCCTTCCTCTGAAATCACATGGAATAGTAGATCACAGGCTGTGAGGGAACTCACAGTTAGGTTAGTTTCCAGTTAAGTTTCCAAACATATGGAGGGAATCATTCTGCAAAAAGGGAATGAATCCTTCATGCAAAAAGATGCAAAGGAAAGATGAAGGGAGAGAGAGAGAAAGAGAAAGATGATGGGAGAGGGGAGCTGATACCTAGTTCTTGGAGTACTGACCATTCTAGCTTCAGATGTTCCCAAGGTGGGACTGCAACCCTGTCCCTCTGACATTATTTAACTTGTCCTTTGATTTATAAAACAATCAATTCTCCTCTCAGATTGTTTTTTCTTATCAGCAAATCTGTATCTTTTTCTTATTTGCAAATTTTGCATTTGTTAAGTATAGATTTACAACCTAACAAGGCACCAGCACTACCTAAAATACTCTGCATTCCAAACCCTGTCCCTACAAGGTATAATCAAGTTCAAGTGCGCATGTCTTGGAAAGTGAAGCTGAGTTAATTAGACAAACCTCAGAGCAAATAAATGAAATAAATGTTCCATTCTTAGGAAATACCTCTAAGAAACAAGGATGAAAATCTGAAATAAAAATCAGCGGTACCACTAGGTCCTTGAGCCCTTTTTCTCCAGTTGCTTTACGCCAAGGTTTGAGATTTGAAGAGAGTATAAGCCTCCAGGCAAATAATGAAAATGAGTGTCCTGAGCTGAATGTTAAAAAAAAATTAATTCATAGAAATTGTAGTAGTGACTGCAGAAAATAGAGGAATTTTTCCTACTCAGCTCCAGCCATTTGTTACCATTTCTGTACACTTTCTAAAGAAATCCAGAAATCTGAGTTTTTATGCCAAACCTCTGTATTTATAAGCATTGATTAAAGGTTTTATAATACTGTGCAGGCCAAACAGAACACATCTGCAGGTCAAATTTAGGCCCCGACATCCATTTTACAATTTATGCTTTAAACTCTCATTGGTTATCCAGGACCAGTAAGACGAGGCAAAGTATGAACGCACACAGAATCAGGTATATTGGCAGTGGCCTCCTGGGGAAGCACTGAAGAAAGTTTTATTTTCTTTCACCTTTCATATGACTGATTCCTTAAATTTCATATAGACTAAGTGGGATGTTTTTTAAGTTGTGGGGTCATGAATTACTCCCACATACTCGTATGTGTAAGAAAAATGTAGTGGTGTTCTACATTTATTACAAAACTGATCTGAACTTCCCTCACAGAAGCACACCCAACTGGACAGCATAAATAAAAAATAAAGTATTCCAATCTAATAATGCAGACTTTTTAGACAATTCATCTTTGAGGGGATTACTGTTGTCTTATAGATTACTTCTTCCTCCCCCAACTCCCTGCTGAGATAGCGTCTGAGCATATATATGGTGGAGGGAGCTATATGAGGAGCACTTGGATTCTTCCTCATATTCTTCACTAGCTCTCTGGTCATCTGAGCGATGCCATTTGCCAGTGGGGTTAACTGGACACCCTGAAGGCATTCAATTCTGCAGCCTGTGGCTGATGAAGTGATGTGTCCTTTGGCTCAAGCAGTACTCTAAGGGAAGCCATCGCCTTTTTGCTGACAAGGTCCACTTTGGCTCTTTCTGGCTCTATGGACCCTGAAGTCTAGTAATAACTTCCATGTAGTCCCTAGCCCAGGTGGGCCGTTGGGCAGTTCTTGATTTCAGGTCCTTCCCACTCAGCTACAGTGACCCCTCAACTCCCTAGCATGCAGTGACCCCTGAACTCCCTAGCATGCTTACCGACCAGTACACAAGGCTTCCTTTTGTACCTTCCATTTGGATGTGTTTACCAACACAGGAGCTCAGGTGGACTTTTTGGTGCAAAGCCTACCCTCCTGCTCTCCTCTGCCTTCCCAGAGTGAACTGCCTCTTCTATTCCGAGGCAGCCCCCAAGAGGCTATGCAGGAACATCTCCCAGTGTCCCAAAAGAAAATGAGATCAAAGTGCCTCTGGTCCATATTTTCCCCTCTACCTCACCAGATGTAAAAGCCCCTTAACTCCAACAAGGCAGAAGCCTTGAACAGGGGTTAAAAAGCCCTCTTCCTCACTCTATCTCACTCTCCCTCTGCAGCAGGAAGAACTGGGACAGGCAGGTCTGGGCTGTTGTTAGTTTCTCCTCCTTAGTGTATGAAAATTCTATGATTAAGAAATCCAGGCTTTGATAATGTTATAGCAGTAAATGAAGAAATTTAGAAAATACTTTTCCCTCTAGGTAAAACTAGCTCCCAAGCCTACTCCCTTATTGAGGACTTGAAAATCATATTTGGGGCGTCAGAGCTGAATATTGCTTTTCTCATTGTGTTCATACATTCCTCACACTCTTAGAGGCAGATGGATGCATCAGGCTAAACATGGAGGAGGTCACGTACAAGAAAATACGTAAAAAGCACAGTAAGGCGATAACTCATTACACTTACGTGAATAGTAAAGTAGAGCAGAAATTTCAAGTATATTTAATTTGGATGTTCTACTAAACAAAACTGAGGGGTTGGCACAGATCCTTATTCACGTATTCCAGACCCAAGCTTGAGATTTGACCAATATTCCAATACTTATGAGAGCTGGAGAAAAAAAATCCCTTCCACTATGGTCACTTTTAGGATATGTCTCTTGCTTTACTTGTGTAATCGTGCAACCTCCTTGGACGTTTAGTGAACAGTAACTAACATACTACTATTGATATAAATTTCTTTCTTCTCGTATTTTTTCTTTCTCAACACTGCATCATTTTCTTCTTGCTCTTAAAAAAATTTCTTTTAATCTAAAATTTTTATCATTATAGTATCAAAGGGGTTTTTCCATGGCAACATATCAGTATCATTCTCTCATTCATTAAATCATATTTATTTCAATGCATTTATTAACATTTTAAAGTAAAATTACTGATAAAAGCCATTTTTCATTTTTAATATAGAGTTTTATTTTTTGAACTTTGAAAGTTTACTTTTGATTGATTTTTAATGACAAAGTCATCTTTCTTCCATGTTAAATTGATTCTTGAGTACTCTATTTTTCTCTTAGGTGAGGCACCAGAATCAACCTGAACATTTCTTTGATGTTTTAGTATATTATTTCTCAAAATCTCTTGCAAATTATGCCCTTCATTCCATAGCAAACATGCTACATTTATGGACATGTATAATTTAAAACAAATAGTCTTTTCTAAAACTTCTCTTTGAAAGGTAATTAATCTCATTCAATTAAGAATAGACATTAAGCTAGCAAACCAAACTTTAGATTTAATTATGAGTTTCACAAAGTCTAAGTGACCTTGAACAACAGCCAATAACCCTGGATCATATTTTTTAAACAGCTGACAGAAAATAAGTACATTCTCCCCCACTGCATTATATTTTAGGGTGTATGAAAGGAATTAGGTGAATTATTCTCATTTTTATTGTTTTATGAATATGTTTGTATGAATTCTCAGAAGACAAAAAACCTTGGTGTTGATTTTCAAATGTCACTGCTTTTTTAAACATAAATGTTTATAAATCCATGGAAACATTGGTTCCTGTGAATCCACACTGACCCCAACAAATACCATGCCTGACACATACTAACTTCTTATAGAGAATTAGAATTCAGTAATATCCACTCTCCCTTACCCACCTGCCCTGGGAGGAGTATACATCGCCATCTCCTTGGTGTCAGACTTGGTCACGTGATGTGCACTGGCCAATGGAGAGAGGTTAAAGGTGAAAGTGAGATTGCTAACTTCAAGTGGAGTCTTTAAAGGTCACTGAAAGTTTCTGCCAACCCTCCTGCCCTCTTCATTCTGGCATGACAACAGCATGCCCATATTAAAGCTGTTCTTCAAACTAGGTTCTGGAATGAGATGTCATACGGTACACACCAGAACCTGACCCACAGCCTGGAGTAGAGCTGCTATAGCCAATCCACAGATTTTTTAATGAGAAATCAATAAACATTATTGGAAACCACTGAGATTTTGGGAGTACAGGGTTCATAGCATCTTTGCAGCAATAGCATATAAATATAGTAACTGATACCTAGAAGATGTGTGCTGGCAAAGCAAAAACCTAAAATACACGTCATGTGGCTTTAGTGCTGAGTGGAAGGCAGCATGGAAACTGTTGTTTCAGACTAGACAAATGGTGACATATTATTTATGGCCAAATATTTGGCAAAACTCTCACCTGCAGTAACTCAGAGGGCAGAAAATACACCTAATGAATCTGTAGGTTTAGGCAAGGAGATATTGAGAGAATATTACTAGCCTGAGTTGTTTGTTGTTAACCACAGCTGATAAATATCATGGGAAAGTGATGAGCTCAGGAAAGAATGGGCCTATTCACAAAAAGTGATAAAAGGGAAGGAGAGAATCCAAATATCCCTGGACTTTCAAAGTTTGTAGATGCAACTGATTCTCACTTCCAGCTTCTTCAGTCTTTAAGTGATTGTCAGATTGAGAGAGAGCTGGGGAGAAAGACCAGTCTAAAGCAAGATTGTTATACCTTTTAAGACCTCTGATTGGATTAAGATGTCCTCCAGTAAATTTTTTTTTTTCAATAAAATGGCTCAGTGAAAAAAGATGAAGGACACAATCCACAGAAGACTCATAATACAAAAGTATCTGTAAGTGCATAGATATACTGGCACATGGTAGTGACTGAAATCAAATATATTAAAAAAATATTTTTGAGAGTGTAATATTGCCAAAAGTGCTGTAAAACTAGACCAAAAAAGATTGTGACTGTGAAAGAAGTAAAACAATCATCAGCCCCCAACTTTCTAAGGACAAGGGGCAGGCTGAGAATGCAGCTCAGCCGCCAAGGAGGGCCCTTTCTGCAATGCCTCCCTCAGATGTGAAGAGATATCATAGAAAGCCTGCCGAGAAGATAGAGTCAAGGCCTTGGGGAACAATGAACTTGAGGGATACTCACAGGACCGGAACTGGAGCTTATCGAGGAATATCTCCTATATCCAGAATAAAGGGCCTCACAACATCTGCCCAGTGGGTTTTCAGAATAGCCCAGTATCAATGACTACTGTGTGTTTCTCTTTGTTCCCCTCTTTGAATAGGAGTGATTAAAGCAGTTGTCTTGTTCCTTTCCTACCCTGTGTGTGGGAAATGCAGGGGGCACACAACATTTTTTTTCTTCAATTTATAGATTTCCACAATGAGTTGCATCCAGCCATAGCACAGAGACCATAACAAAATGTAGTACTCAGTATTATTTGTTGCTTATATGAATGGAGTAAAAGTTAACTGAGGTAGTATGCTTACTATATATTTTGGTCAGAAAAGTTTCTTGTACACAATTTAATCATTTAATACATTCATTCAACAAATATTTATTGGTGCAATAACACAGCTAGAATCCTCTAATCGCTCTCCGTCTCTTCCATCTTGATAAGTAAAATCCATCATCCATATAACCATCAAATTGATTTATCTAAAAAGCAGAGCTGACCACATTGGACACACCTCAGATTAAACTCAAATCGTGTTTTCTATCGCCTACTGGATAAAGTTCATACCCCTTTACGTGTTATACAGGATTCTCCATGAAATGGTCTCTGCTTTCATTTTTAGTTTCATGTTTTCATTTTGTCCTCAAAATTTACACTTATAAATATTAAATTGCTGGGAACAAACATCAGTTGTTTGCTGATTCCCAAATTAACGGATTTTACAAGCTGTATCTGTGCACTGCAGCAGGAGTGACCTGACCAAAACCAACTTGACCTCTGAGATATTTCAACAGGAAATTCAAACAAGGAGTGAGGAATTGACAAGGGCATCTTCGTGTTTGTTTTATTTTGTTTCCTGAGTCCCGTGACTCACCCTTCCTTGACCAGGAATCATTGTGCTGAACTCTTCCTTTCACTGAACAAAGGTGAATTGCACACACGCTTAGAAACTTCAGCCTGCAGTGTTATTTGTTGCTTAAAAATAATAACAACAGTAACGTGAAGAGAAGAATCACATGAGAGGATGATTTTCCTTCATTTATTTCTCAAAATGTCAATATAGAGAAAGAAAATATTTATGAAGCAAAATAAGTATATTTGACAACTCCCAAATATCAAAATCTCAGATGATTTAAGGCTCAGAAGAATACTGAGATAGTTATATAGATTATCAGAAGAACACCAAGACACAATTTTTTTAAATGTCAGCTTATTTTTATCTGAATTGTCTTGATTGTCTACACTAGGTTTTTCTCAGCCTCAGCACTATTTATGTTTCACGCCAGATACTCCTTTGTTTTTGCGGGGTGAGTGGGGGCACAGGGTGAAGGTGGGAGGACGGGGGGCTGTCCTGAGCACTGCAGGATATTTAGCAGCATCTCAGGCCTTTAGTCACCAGTAGCACCTACCCCTCCAGTTGTGACAATCAAAAATGACCTTGCCAATTATCCCCTGGGGGGAGAGGAGGCAAAATTTCCTGGGTAAGAACCACTAGTCTACATTGATCAAATTTTTTGAAAATTTTGCATAATTTTCCCTTTCATTTTATTCACCTAGGCATATCTTTGTGTAGGCAGACCCATGACACTACCAGACTATTCAGGTGACCATCTCAACAAGTTTTTCTTACAAATTAATCTTCGGTCACTTCAGAAAGGGTGCAAAAGCTTCTGTGAACTAAATTCTCCACTGGATAACATGACAGCATGGCTACTTCTGTTGGAGCATTTGTGCAGTTCAAAGAACCTTTGATTTTTCTTTTAAAGATCTTGTGTTTAAGGTGTGGTTTCCAATTAATCAGTAAAAAGCTCTTGTAAAATCCTTTAACTCTCTCAGCCTCAGTTTCCTGATAGGCAAAATAAAAACTGAATTTATCCAGTCAGGTTTAATAGCTCACCCTGAGGATCCAATAAGTTAATAGATGGGAAATTATATTATAAATGGCATTCTAAAGAGACAAGGTTTATTTTTTAATAATCCCATTTCTCTAAACCCAGTTTGAATATAGAAATTGAGATTCCCACCTTGGGTGATATTACATTTATTCTAATCTCAAACCTCTAAATTAAGGCACTTCCAAAAGAAGATCAAGAAGGGATAGGGTAACAGTTAACTCTTTTAAAGTGAAATGATGTAGCAAATATTCTCTGAACCAGTTAAATTTTAATTGCTTGTACATGGATGATTCTACAGTGCTTTGCTCAGATAAGTGCTTAATAAATACTTATGGAATTGAATTAACTGAACCAAAAGACATATTTCCTTCTAATAGATTTAGCAGTATGACAGTTACTAGTTCCATCATGCAGAAATAAATTATGATGCCTTTAAATAGCAGCTTCATATGGAATTGATAAAATAAGTTCAGAATAAAGTATTCTATATCCATTCATTACTGTTTCTTTGTTTCCTTTATGTTCACTCCAATACCATAAATATTACTAATATTTTTGTAATTTACCTTGAAGCTGATAGTCTTAAAACAGTCTTTTACTTATCGTATTATGTTTTCTTATTCCACCTTTCTGAAATTTCCGCATTCTTCAAAGCCCAAATCAAGGTCTATCTTCTCCATAAAGTCTTCTAAGCATACTCGGAGTCACATTGATTTTTTTTGTGTGTGTGTGTGTGTGTGAAGATTGGCCCTGAGCTAACATCTGTTGCCAATCTTCCTCTTTTTGCTTAAGGAAGATTGTCACAGAGCTAACATCTGTGCCAGTCTTCCTCTAGTTTATACGTGGAACACCGCCACAGCATGACATGATGAGTGTTGTGTAGGTCTGCGCCTGGCATCCAAACCCTGGGCCACCGAAGCAGAGTGCACGAACTCAACGACTACGGACTACGCCACTGGGCCAGCCCACACGTTGATTTTTTTTAATTCTATTTATTGACTCTACAAAATCATAAAATGTACCATTTTATTATGTTACTATCATCTAACATTTCATGTATTTTGCATTTTATAAATGTTGTTCAGTAAATGGATGTTAGTTTCATCTGTCTCTAAAAAGTGCTGTTTCATAAACATGAGGACTACGGCTTACACCTATTTTTGCATTCCATGAAGAATTCTTCTTTCAACAAATATTTGCTGAATATCTGGTATATGCAAGTCACTGCGCTCAGTGATTTGGGGGATACAAAGATGTGTCAGCTGAAATCCCTGTCCTCCAGTGGTTTAAATGTATAATTGATAAGTGGCCTGAAGCCTATCTTATAATTACATGAGTTCACTCAATTTAGGATCTTTTAATATTTTCATTTAATTTCCACTACCACCTGTTTGTTTTGCTGTTGTTGATACTTTTAAAACTCAACATCTAAATGGGAATTCAAACAAATCTCTTGAATATCAAATTCGTTGATGTACGATGACATTCTTGCTTTTACTTTCCCATTATATTTCTTTTCTGTCAAAAGAATGCCAACATACACATTAAATCAGAATATCTGATCTCATATAGTTTTATTTTTTTCCCTCAAGTTAGTCCTTTGAAAATTCATCTATTCAATCTTTAGTCCTCCTTATCCACTACTTTTAAATTCACAACCTTACTGCTCTGTTCAGAAGACTTGCCTTTTCCCTTTCCAAGTCTGATTGCTGTGGTTTTCTTTGAAGCAACTCTTGAAAACAGAGTCAACAGCTACCTCTAGGTAAATAAAGGCTGAATAATAAATTCTTACCTTTTCAAAAGCCTATACTTAAGACTCCGTAAGTGTCATTGCAAATGCTACTCATGCTGGAAACTAATGCCTTCAAAGGCCAGAAGGTGCATTTGGATAATATGGCCTACAATCAATCCTAGACAACTTTTTAACCTTCACAATGTCAACTAACACCTCTTAAAAATCAGTGTTATGGACATATGTCATTACACATTTGTCAAAACCCATAGATCTTACAACACCAAGAGTGAACCCTAAGGTAAACTATCGACTTTGGTTGATTATGATGTGTCAATGTAGGTTCATCAGTTGTAACCAATGTACCACTCTGGTGGGGGGTGTTGATAATGGGGGAGGCTATGCATGGGTGGGGGCAAAGGGTATATGGGGAATCTCTGTGCCTTCCTCTCAATTTTTTTGTGAATCTAAAACTGCTCTAAAAATATAATAAAGTCTTACAATTTAAAAAAATAATCAGTGTTATGTTCACTTTACTTGGGTTCAATAATCGACTTTTCATTTTTTTTTTTATAATTTTATTTATTTATTTATGTTTTTCCCCCAAAGCCCCAGTAGATAGTTGTATGTCATAGCTGCACATCATTCTAGTTGCTGTATGTGGGACACGGCCTCAGCATGGCCAGAGAAGCGGTGCATCGGTGCAAGCCCGGGATCCGAACCTGGGCTGCCAGGTTTGGAGCGCGCGCACTTAACCGCTAAACCGTGGCGCTGGCCCTAATCTACTTTTCTTTAGATCATGTTTCCAGTTCAAGACTTTTGAACTATCATTTTAATCCAGCTCTTTAAACCCTGAGTTGATCACAGATTAACCTAGCGGAATACATATGCTCTGTACTTCCTATTTTTCATCTGTTTGTGTCTATCACTGCTCGCATATACCCGATATTTATGCTAATAACAATATGAAAATTGACTAAAATTATTTGCTGGCTACTCTGCTACGTACTTGATATGTATTAGCTCATTTATCATCATATAAAACTATGAGATATAAACTATTAGTGTCTCCATTTTTCATATAGTGAAAATTAGACCCAGAGAAATTTTATAATTTACCTTTGGTCATCCAGCTATTAAATGATAGATTTCATGATTTTAACTATTGTGCTTTACTCCTATATATCTTTTTTTTTTTGTGAGAAAGATCAGCCCTGAGATAACATACATGCCAATCCTCCTCTTTTTGCTGAGGAAGACTGGCGTTGGGCTAACATCTGTGCCCATCTTCCTCCACTTTATATGGGACGCCGCCACAGCATGGCCTGACAAGCGGTGCATTGGTGTGCGCCCAGGATCCGAACCCAGGCCACCAACAGCGGAGCACGTGCACTTAACCACTACGCCACAGAGCCGGCCCCTATAAATCATTTTTCATATATAAATTACTACATCATTCTTCTTTTCTAATATTGTTATGTCTCATTAAAAATTGAGTTATAGGGCAGCTTTCATTAATAAAAAATTTGAAATATAAAATATTTTAAAATATAGGTTTATTACATGCAGATATTTGAATAAATAACTTAAAGTTGACTAATAATATGTGTTGCCTAAAGACTGAACCTACCAAATGGCTTCCTTTATTAGAGAATTACTTGTAATTCACATACTTTTATGTGTGTGTGTCAGGAAGACTAGCCCTGAGCCAACATCCGATGCCAATCCTCCT
Organism: Ceratotherium simum simum; assembly: GCF_057802395.1. Lineage (NCBI taxonomy): Eukaryota > Metazoa > Chordata > Mammalia > Perissodactyla > Rhinocerotidae > Ceratotherium > Ceratotherium simum. The sequence continues at coordinate 52,042,703 of NC_141909.1, forward strand.
CTTTTTGCTGAGGAAGACTGGCCCTGGACTAACATCCATGCCCATCTTCCTCTACTTTATATGTGACACTGCCACAGCATGGCTTGACAAAAGGTGCGTCCATCCACGCCCAGGATCCTAACCTGCTAACCCCAGGCCACTGAAGCAGAGCACATGAACTTAATTACTAGGCGACCGGGCCAGCCCCCACATACATTTTTTTAAAAATAGGAATTTCAAAGTTTATTGAGTTCACTTGAAATTTTTCTAAGTGTGCAAGCAAAGATAAAACAGCAAGCAATATTTTTCTTTTAAAAAAATTACAAAGGATCTGTGGATTATAAAGCATATATGAAATATTATCTATAAATTGCAAGTAAAATCATGCAGAACCACCACAAAAACATGATGCCAAAAAAGCATGAATTAAGACATCTAATGAACTGAGCTAGCAAGACAACAAGATGCAACTTTTCTTAGAGTAACAATTATACATAATGCAAGATGGGGTGTATTAATTTCTAGTGCCTACTATAATTCTTAACATATTGTAAGCATCAAATGAATACTGGTTGGTTGGTTCTCAGGTGTGAGTTAATATTATCAGTGGCAGTACTGCTGATCATTTTCACTAGATTCCTTCCCCTTCTTTATCCCTGTTTTAGTTTACACAAAAATGACATGTGAGACAGCTCAGTTCTCTAGACCTACACTTCAGCACACATGACAAGGCTTCAGTGTAGAGTCCTATAGTATAAGGTGGCAACCACCTTCCAGGGATCTTATTAAGCGCCTTACCATAGCTGGGCAGAGTGACATTGACAGTGTTCTAGAGAGAGGGGATCTCAAGAGCTGCCTTGATTCTCCCCTCTGTCAAGACTCTTATTGATCAGTTTCCTAGAGCTGCGCAAATTCCTACTATTGCCAAGGCCTGGTTGTTCCGCTCTATTTTAGATTCCATGATACCGTAATCCCCTCCCCACAATGATTTCTTTCGTTTAAGCCTACCAGAGTTGATTTCTTTTAGTTTCAGCAACAACAAAAAGAACTGCAACAAATTCTTTACTATTAAAACCTCAGTTTAAAAGGACATGTACTTACAATGAGCCCAGAAAACCTCTAACCATTGTCAAGGGAGCTTCTCTTTCACTGTATTCGCCTAAATACTTCCTATAATGATTTTAATATCATTGACAATTTAGTAGGTGAAAAAGACATCTCATTGTTATTTTCATTTTATTTCTTTGAATGCTAGGGAGATTGAATATATTTTCATATATTCTTTGGCCATTTACATTTCTTCTTTGTAAAATGTCAGTTAAAGTTCTTTGCACATATTTCTATTGGGGCGTTCACCTTTTTCATATTGATTTGCAGAAGGTATTAGAAATATTAACTCTTTGTTTGCTAAGTGTAATATGAATTTCCCAACTTTATAACATGCCTTCTAATTATTCTGCTCTTTTTTAGACAAATATAATCCTCCTCATTCTTAAAATAATAAATTCTGCCAACTTTGTTTCTTTTTGGCTCTTTCCTTGATTTTAACTTTATATTGGATGCCTTTCCTTACCCTGATTTTTTTTTTAATTTAATTTGTATACTTCACTCTTTATTTCCTCTGGAATTCATATTTGTAAAAGGTAAAACTCTAACTCTTCTGATTTACTGGATGATTTTTTTCAAAGAGTCTCAATAATGTGTTTAACAACCATTCTTTTCTTCTCAGATTCAAACTATCCCTTGTGGTAGACACTTATGATATTTATTGCTTTTCGGTCCTTATTCCTTTTTCTGATGACACCTTTCCATTAAGTACATTTTGGTGGGCAAATGTCAGTCAGACGCCCCACGGGTGGGCATAAGCACTGACCCCTCCAATGGATCCAATGAATTGAGTGTTCTTTGTCTGAGATTTGGACTCTTGAGGAGACAGACAACAAACTGAAAATGACTGAGTTCATTTTTCTCAGCTGTGACCCCATGAGAGGCTCCATTTCGTGCCACTGCCTGCACTGGTGGAGCAACTAGATTCTTCTCACTATGGAACCTGCCCTCTTCAGCATTCAGTTTCCCTCTGGGATATTCATGTTCTTAAAATGAACTTCTTCTTTCCTGCAATTACCCAGAGCCAGTCTACATTTGTGAAGCCAAAACACCTAATATTTGTATATTAATAGAAAAAGTCCTGAAGAAATATAAAATATATTCTTATGAGAAAGTAAAATATTGGTGTATGGAGTTTTGTTATTGTCTTAATGCAGGAAGGGCCAGAATGTCACGCAACGTATTATCGGACTGGGTACGGTTGTGAACTGAGACTAATGGCTGCCAACATAGCCTTCAGGATGCTGGCTGCTGTGACCAGTGTCAGCAACAGAACTTTCATAAGAAATTCTTACAAGGTATAAGAATCTGTATCACGAGAGCAGACTCTTTCTCCAAGCCTGGACCTCTGCAGCCCCACAAGGCCTCCCTAGAGAGGGTAGCTCAGTAGCCATTCACAAAAGGGTCTTGGAGTGTATTAAGGACTCACTGAGGCTCACTTTCCTGGGAAGCTATGGAATAACTCTAAGGAAAGGCTTCTCACCTCGGAGCAGTTGGAGATAAACAGACAGGAGATACGAAAAGAGGTCCTCCAAAATATCTCCAGGTCATTTCCAAGAAGTGATTTGATATCCTAAATAGTGAGCCTATGGTTCACATTTTGATGACTCTGCTTAGACCCACATTCTAACTGGAACTATGTTCCAACAAGCACCTATAGAATAGGATTCTACTCTAGATTTAAAACTACCCACTAAACTTAGTTATGGAGTGGTTTGAATACAGTAACTCTTGAAATTTCCCCTCAAGTCAGTAGATTCTGTAGTCTTCCCTATCTTGGTTAATGTAATTTATTTCTGGTAGCTTTGGCCAAAAGACATAATAATTCCTTTGAAACCTCTCTTTTGCTAAAAAAGTCTACTTGATTCCACTTTCTAAACATACCCACATGCTAACCATTTCGCACCACTTATGCCCCTATCCTTGGCCCAAACCATCACCATCTCTCACCTGGATTAAAGCAATAGGCTATACACTGCTCTTTGTTCTACTCTCCTGGCCTCCCTGGAGTCTTGTCTGAATGTGGCTGCTAGGCTAATGCTATTAAAAATAGGTTGGACTATATTTATCAAAATCTTCTGATGATCTCCCTTCTCATTTAGAGTAAAAGACAAATATTTTATACTACACAGAAGTCCCAATGTGATCTGATTCCCTGAGACCTCTCATAGCCCACCTCTTTCTGCTCGCTGTCCTTCTCTCTGCTCAGTCCCCACTACCCCCTCTCACTCAAACAAGCCCAGCATGCTCCCATTTTAGGATCTTTGCATATGTTCTTCCCTCTGCCTGGAATACTCTTTTCTCACGTAGCCACCTGGTCGGTTCCCTCGATTCTTTCAGGCTTTCACTCAAAAGTCATCTTCCCTCTGAAGACTTCCCTGGCACCTCCCTAAAACTTCAATCTCCCTCCAACGTTCCACATCCCCTCTGCTTTACTTTTTTCTCCTTAGTGCATATCATTACCTATCACTACTATTTACTTATCTAATTGTTTTATTTTGTATCTCTTACACTTGGAATGTAAGCTCCAGGAGGACAGAGATTTTTTTCTCTTCATCCCCAGCATATAGAATAGTGCCTGGCCCATGGCAGACGGTCAAAAGTCATGTTAAATGACAAATGAATGAATGAATGCTTCTTTCCCTAGTCAAGAAAGAAGTTTTTAGATTCTCTACCATAGTCTTCTATTGAGAGTTTTTAGGGGGAAAAAAAAAATCATAGCCAGTTAGTTTCCTGATTAAATAGATTGAAAATATAGAATGCTTATAAAGGCGTTAATAGTGTTCATCATGAGTGGTTTAGAAAATTAAACCCAAAGTATAATCTTTATACAAAAGACCTAGTGTACCTATTACTTGAATGTTTTAATGAAGAAACACATGATTTAGAAAGATTCACAGAACATTAAAATAGCCAAATAGGTACAGTAGCTTCCATTTCTAAAAAATTTTCTTCTATCCAGAAATTGTCTGAAAAGGCTGCATCGGTGTCTAAAAGATCATTACAGTGTGAGTAAAGTGGACACAAACTTGCCCAATTATCCAGGATGTTTACATGAGGGAATAATCCTTGAACTATAGAAAACAAATTAGGGCAAAAATCAAGTCTTATTATTTTATAGAGTAGGTAATAAAAATACAGAATTAAGAATGCAGAGCAAAAGAGCTAAGGAACAGAAACAAATTAAGAGAGATTTGGAAAATATATGGGTAAAATTAGACCACGACTAGTAATTAACAAAGAAGAGGGTCCAGGATCTTGAGCGGTTCATGTTATGAAGAACAACTACCAATCAATCCCACTAAACCTTCTGGATGCCCCAATCAATGATGGGAAATTGGGATGCACCTTTGGTCTGACAAACTAATCATTTTTTATGTTCTTACGTCTAAATAGCTCAGCTCCATCTGGTTCAGCTGCACTTATCTAGACCCTGCTTCAGTTTCTTAAATAATAAAAGTATTTTACTAGGGAAATAAAAATAGAAAATGCTGATCACTGGTTATGGGTTGTGAAAGAACACATTGCTTGTAACTATAGATACATATATTGAGTCCTGATGAGTTGTAGTTTATGATTGCTCACAAAACTAAATTAATCTTCTACTCATGTGGCATGGTAAAACAAATCAATGTATGGAATGACATACCTTGTAATCAAGCAATGCAAATAAATCAGATAATCAACATAAAATCAATATGCAAGTAAAAATGAAATATAAAGTAATAACCAGAAGTCTAAATATGAGTGGTGATACAAATCATGTAACCCTTTTTTCCCCTCAAATATGGCTAATGATTAGAACCATCTAGGCAGATTTTTCAAAATACATATTTCCAGGCTATACACCTGGAGATTAAAATACAGAGATTTGGGGGAGGAACTGAGGGCATTAATAAACTATTCATTTAAACATTTGGAAAATTAGTAGTTATGATGCAGTGCTGTGTTAATACTTCTCTTAGTCAAAGTCACCACTGACCATTTAAAATAAAATGAGATTAATATAAGGGAAATCATGTATAAATTAGCATGCTTGTCAAATATTTTTAAAAATTATTATAATGATTTTACTTGAATAGTGTAGTAATACAAGTATGAAAAAGTCAGAGGTAGCAGGGATTTACATTTTGGAGACACAACATATAACCTGGTTGGGAGGAATCTTTTTGGACTCTACCAAGTCATTGGACTGCAAGAGTTAACCCTTCCATTACAATATCCATTCACAAAACAAGACGTGTCAATTTCAAACAGACACAAGGAAAAGAGGTGAATGTGTTATTGTCCACTTTTCTTGTTAAGATCTCAATATGCAGTCTCAGACATTCTACATTTCCCAATTGCAAATTTAAATCTCTAATCTTCAACTGGAAAGTGACAATAATAGCAGTATTTGCCTGTATAAGTAGGCACCCTTTCTGTTCCAAATGACAATGCAAAAATGCAGTGTCTGCCACTGGGCTAGAGCTGGCTTGGGGTTCAGCCAGATGCGTAAGCTCAAATGTCATCCAGATCGGATTAATTCTCTTTTTCAGTTTTTTAATCAATAAAACACATTTAGACATTAAAATAAAAACCTAGCCTACAAAATAAAACATTTCAAACATACTTAAGACCACTCTGTATATATCCTTGATCCTTTCCCTTCATCCGCCTCTTTCCACCTTCCAGATAATAATCACTAACTTGTTTGGTGTTCATGCTTTTATTATTTGTATACTTAATCCATAAACAAATAAAGAAATACACACACACAATTTTTTGCATGCCTTAAATGTTTTGTAAAGGTCCTAGAATATACATTCTTCTACAATTTGTTTTTTGTGCTCAACATATTTGTAGGGCCGGCCCCGTGGCTTAGAAGTTAAGTGCACGTGCTTCACTGCTGGCGGCCCGGGGTTCGGATCTCCGGCGCGCACCAATGCACCGCTTCTCTGGCCATGCTGTGGCCGTGTCCCACATACAGCAACTAGAAGGATGTGCAACTACGACATACAACTATCTACTGGGGCTTTGGGGGAAAAAAGGAGGAGGATTGGCAGTGGATGTTAGCTCAGAGCCGGTCTTCCTCAGCAAAAAGAGGAGGATTAGCATGGATGTTAGCTCAGGGATGATCTTCCTCACACACACACACCAAAAAAAAACATATTTGTAAGACTTACCCAGGTAAACATGTGCAGCACTAGTTGATTTATATTAACTAACATCTGCATAATATTTTAATTCTTTTGTTGGAAATTTATTTGCTTCCAATTTTTTACTACTAAAACACAGTTGAAATAAACATTCTTATTCATATCTCCTTTGGTAAATATTCAAGTTTTTATTCAGGATTTCTTGTCTTTTTCTAACTAATTGACAGGAATTCTTTATATAATATCCACTACAATCTTTGGTTTAATAACAAATTGTCTTGCTAATTTCTTCTTGTAATTTATAGCTGTTCAAAAATTTAAAAAACGATTTCTATTTTACTGTCATCAAATATTTCAATATTTTCTTTTATGGTTTGTGATTTTGGAGTATGATTTTTGTATAGAATATAAAATTGATTAAAAAATTTTTTCCATATGGATAAATACTTGCTTACTCTGGAAAAAGTCATGTGGCCTGAGAAATGAGATGAAATAATTCCCTCAGCTCTGGGTCACATGCTTTACTCCTAGAGTTAAAGATAGATAGATCTCCACCCAGAACACATGAACTGAGAATTGAGAAAATTTGGATCCTATACCTCTACATTGGAAGTAGTTTGATTAAACTATTAAAAGAGCAGCAAAGGGGTTTCTTTTGAGGTTTTCTTCTACATTATCCAAACCAATTTGGTTCAGGGAAACAAGATTTCATAAAATATAGAAATCTTCCTCAGCAACAAAGAATGTGCAGATTGCTGGAAGTTTCCTCATGCACTCTCTATTGTAAGTCTAAGTTTAGAAGGGGTCAAATGGGAAGTGAACAATAGAAGATAATCCTCTGTATAAAATTTCAGTTAGAAAAAACACCAGCACATTTCCAAGAAGTTGGCTGCCTACTACCCACTTATCCCCAAGTGAAGCCTCAAAATTGACCACCTCATCCCCTCACAGAGCCCCAGTCAGCCTTTTTGTTCAGAGGGAGGCTTATTATGTAAGCAAACTCACATACACAACAAAAGAGGAACTCAGGCTAGCTGCCCAGAATAATTAATCCAATTCTACCATTATACAATATCAACAGAAAACATCTGATTATCAGACGTACGAAAAAAATAGCAACAGGAAAGTGAATGATCAAGACTAAACAGAAAAATGACAAAGACCAACCAACCAAAAAAACCCTGAACCCTGAAGAAGCAAATATAACTCATGGAACAGAAGAAAATTAAAAAACTACCTCATTGGTATCTTCAGGAACATAAAAAAAAAGATGCTACCAAAAAATAGAACCATCAGGAAATAAGAAAAACCTGTTGTAAATGAAAAGAAAGAGAGGCAGAAGAAAAACAAGAGGCAGAAGAACAACCAAAGAGGTCCAATATCCAATTAATAGATATTCCAGAGAGAGAGAATAGAGAAAATAGAGGGCAGAAAATTATAAACTTAAAAAGCAGAAAAATATTTCCCAGCAGTAAAGACACAGATCTTCAAATTGAATGCACGTATCCAAAGAATGTAAAAGGAACCAGTTCTACACTCTTGGACAATTTCAGAAAACAAAAGACATACGATTTGAACACTTCTACTGTGATACAAAACAAAGCAAATACATATGAATAAAATTGCCATCAAATCTGAAATAAGCAACACTGCATGGTATAAAAGTTCTGAGAGAAAACAATTTTAAACTGTAATTTGATTATCAATATAAACTGTAAATCAAATATAAGATCAGAATAAAGAAATTTCAATATATAGGAATATATAGCTTACTTCTCATATCTTATTTTGAGGAAGAAGAAAGACATGGAATACAGTATACGAAAGAACGTGGTAAAAATGAATCTCCAAAAGATGCCTACGCAGCTGGCCTAGAAAGATATTGGTCCAAATTAGAACAGGAAGTTAGTGAGCTATAAGCAAAAATATCCTCAAGAGAAGGTACAATGCATTCCACTCAACAGTTACCCAATGTAGAAATCTGTAATTTCTCAACAACACCAAATTGAAATGAGAATTTAATTTTACCCAATACTAACCAAACTAAAAATATATGGCATAGTATTGATCAATTGATAGAACGTTAGAAAAGAGAATCCAATTGAACTTGATGTTCAAAATAGTATCCTTAGAGTTCATAGTGTTATGATATTAGATAAGCAGAAAAGAAAATCTAACCATGGCATACTAATTTCCCTTGTAGGGAGCAGTGTCTCCATAATCATAAGGTAAATAATATATAATGGTTTTCAACTTGATAATATAAAAAGAGAACAGAAAAGAATCTAAAAGGGGGGGCTGGCCCGGTGGCGCAAGCAGTTGAATGCACATGCTCCACTGTGGCAGCCTGGGGTTCACCGGTTTGGATCCCAGGCGCGCACCAACACACCGCTTGGCAAGCCATGCTGTGGCGGCGTCCCATATAAAGTGGAGGAAGATGGGCATGGATGTTAGCCCAGGGCCAGTCTTCCTCAGCAAAAAGAGAAGGATTGGCAGATGTTAGCTCAGGGCCGATCTTCCTCACAGAAAAAAAAAAAAAAGCATCTAAAAGGTATTAACCTGACACTCTTCAGATCAAGTTATAGCTGATAGATACTGAGCCTTGAGGAAAGGTGGTAGGAAGGATGGGAATACTAATATCCTCATCTACACGGTAGGAAGTCCAGAGAAATGGCCTAGACTTTCCGGGACAAGAAGCTCAAGTTTATGCACATTATTTTCAGTATTATTAGTAAAACAATAGACTAAAGATAATAATCTAAAAATTTACATTTGGAAAGTACACAGAGAGATGGATGTGGTTACTGTTGGTAAACTAAATCTTTATCTTCCTTAAGGGAAAATAAATATATGATCAAATGTTGATTAATTCATAGCTATGAAAGCAATTACCACAGCCGCAAATATTAAGAAAAAATGATTGTTTCCGCTATGAAAAGTGGTTTAATAGAATACTGCTTTGTTTCATAAGTTCTCTTTAATGACTTGCATTTTTACAAGGTACCTAGATTCTTTTTTTTTCCCACTTTCATTTAAATTTTTTTAAAAAGCCATAACACAAAATATCTGATGGAGAACACAGATAAATAGGCTACTTAGCCTAAGTCCATACATAACTTCTAACACATGTAATGCAGCTCCGCCTCATTGATTCAAAAAGAATAAAGTTGTTGGGGCTCTGAAGTAGATTAATGGGCTTTCCTTGGTTGGCAGAGGGTTTCAGTGAGAAAAAGAAATAACTCAGAAGTGGGTAATGAGAGTGCTGTGTTGGGAAAATAAGCTCAAACAGTTATCTCATTCCTTTTATAACTTTCTGAATAGTGGTTTTAATAAAGTATTAATAAAATATTTTGGCCCCAAACAGCATAAAAAGAAAAGCAATTTAATATTGAAAAGAACCTTTGTTCATTAAGAAATTAGCATCTTTTTAAAATCTAAATGGAATGATGTTATTAAAATAACCAAGCCCAACAAGGCATTTTGTTCTCTAAGACAAATATCTTTCTATAATGCTAAATTTTATTTTAGGGTATTTTATAAGCATCATTTTCATTTTTTTTTTAAAATTTTAAGAGTATCTTAGTGTTACCTTAATACAAATATCTAAATACAAATATCTTCTAATTTTTTTAATATTCTAAAAACAAAAATTATTACAACATTGGGTTTTAATGAAAATCACTCTTACAGGACTACTAGTAAAACTATTTAAGATATTTATATGTAAATATATGTATCTTTATTATAATCTCTGTATATAATATTACCTATCTTTTCATCTTCCTTAAACAATGTATTATCCTTTTAATAAGCTCTAAATTATTCCATATTCTTCTTCCAAAGTCACTTTGTCAATTGTAAATCAACTTATTTCCTGAAAAGCAACATTTATGATTTCCAGAGTTATTCATCAAATGTTTTAAACTTTCACTCCATAAAGAGTAAGGTAGCAATTTTGAGTTTCTGGTCTATTTATTAAATGATACGAAACACTGAATTCTTTTCCAGACACAGGATATAAATGTCCTTTTTTTAAAAACAGTGGTTCTGATAATCCTGTGAAGCTCAGGACATTTAGGCAAGGTTTCTATATTCTCCACTATATTTTCCAAGTTATATAAAACATTTATATTGATCTAATAGTCAGGCATACTGATTTCAAGAATCAACCTAATTGTTCAACATATTTTAGAGCATGCAAATTTACTATTTTTAATGTTTAGTGTTTAAAATTTTTTAATTAAAAAATTAAACCAATTTGATTAGAACTAAAACCATTTAATGCAATGGAAAATGGGCAAATGATACACACATTTTTAATTTAGTTCCATATTTGCATTAGAACAAAAAAAAATTTTGGACATATAGTAGGATCATCCTCCTCCTAATAGAAACCCATGAAACCCATGTAGTATCCATGATTAAAACTTGAAAAATAAAAGCCATGTACCCAAAAGTTCTTAAGATATCATTTGTGTTACAACTAGTTTTAGGAACTCTGTTTAAAGAATGTATGATAGCAGCATTAGATAAAGCTTACATAGGCAAATACAATCCCATGACCTGCATTTCCTTAAGATTAGGATTACACAGGATATTTATAGATACTGTACTTTGGAAACTTCAAAAAACAGTATTTGTGATAGAAACAGCTCATTTACTCACCAATTTCCCTTTCCCTCCTGTGCACATAGCTGTATTGCATTTCCTTCCAGACAGATCCAGCCATGGGGCTAAAATCTGGCCAGAGGAGTGCAGGATGGAGTAAAGTCCTCCACTTGGCCACTTCCCTCCTACAAACCTTCTAGTGTGACCCTCAGCTCTTTTTCCCAGTCTTCTAGCTGGATCGAGAGGATAAGTTGGAAGGTGCCTGGGTCCACAGAGGATTGACTAGACCAGAGCCTCTCCCCATTGCCTTGCAATGGATTATGACATGGGGGAGAAATACAATTCTACTATATATAAATCCACTGAAATTTTGGGGTTTATTATGGCCAGTAGCCTATCTTTATTCCACAAAATGTACCAAGTCACCAGTAACAGTATAATAAACACCTCCAGATTAAGAGTTAAGAAATCTAGATTCTAGCCCTGGACCAGCCATCTATCGCACAAACAGCCATAGTTAGCAACAGTGGTGTCACTTCAGATGAGCTTCACGTAAGCAACATCACCACTGCTGAATCATACCACTAAAAAATACCCCATGCAATAGTTACTCTTTGTTGAACATCCATTAAGTTGCTTACAAGGCTAGACAGATGTTCAGCTAATTCCACAGATAAAAACAGAAAAATAGGCTCAGAGATGTTTCAAATGACACAGCTACAAAGTAGCAGAGGCGATGTGAGACACCAATTCTCTATGACTCCCAGGAGGAATTCACGGAAGCACTCCACTTCTCCACACCTCAGTTTCCTCACCAAAAGGAGAGAATTAGGCCAGAAAAACTCTAAAGGCTTTGACTCCACGATTTCTCTGTAAGAAATAAGTCATAGTTATCAGGAAAATATGGAAGGGTTGGCTGACATACTCATATCTGTGTTCAACTATTGCAACTGTGTTATATCTCCTACAGATCAACGTGGAGAAAGACGCTGGCCTTACTAAGCTTCCTTCCATCTTTCCTTTCTTCCTCTGTTTTGCTTCCACACACAAACACACACCCCATCCTCCATAACCTACAGTGATTCACAATGTGACTCATTTATCTGACAGTTATTTGAAAAGCGAATGTTAGTGGGCCTGAGGAAGACAAACTTGCATATGACACAAACTTTACACCCAAAGAAATTTTACATATTACTTGAGAAGATACTCAAATCACAATAGTCTTTAATAGGAAGATTGTTTTATACACAGAGATGGTGATCTCAACACAAAGTCCTTTAGTAAGGAAGCCATTTGCAGTGACCTCTGAAGAACCAGTAGGATTTGTATTGTGTGAAACAGAAGGGCAAGAGGGACGGTGATAATCCAGTCAGAGGAAGCAGAAGGAGCTGAATAAGCAGTCACGAGGGTGGAAAACACGAGAAAATCCATTAACTTCCAGTACAGTACAGGATGTTTCACTACATGTGGTCTCCCTTTCTACTCCCTGACCTTACAAATGTTGAATATTTTGAGGGTCTCCTGGTCTGTTCTCCTTCCATGTCTACCACTTTATCACCTATATGCTAATGATTTCCACATCTATGTTTTATTTCATTCAACAAACATGTATATAGCACTTAACTATACCAGACACTTGTCTAAGCACTAACAAATATTAGGTCATTTGAATCCTCATACAATCCTATAAGCTAGGTGTACTATTTTCATTCCCATATTATAGGTGAGGAACTGAGGCCCAGAGAGGTTGAACAGCTTGCCCAGGATCATGCAGCTAATGAGGGTTAGAGTTGGGAAGTAGCCATTGAGCTCGAACATATCTCCTGAATTGTGAACAACCATATTTAGATACTTATAGTATGGCATAAATTTGGGAACATCATCTAAACAGATGATATTGTTGAAGACTTGGAGAGGGTTCAGTGTCCGAGCGTCCGTGGGAACAGAGTACTGGGAACAGAACCAGGGGGAGAACTCTGGAAATGTCCACTTTTAGAAACAAAAGAAGGAAGCAGAAACAGGGATAGAATTGGAAATAAAGGCAAGGCAAACGAGGGCCTGCATTGCCATATAATTTGGGGTGGGAGAGAGACAAAACAGAAACATGGTCCATAGATTAAATGCTACAAGATTACATGGCCTGAATGCTAAGAAAACACCACAATACTTGATGTTCTTGTGACTTGTTTGAGAGCACTAGCAAGATCAATGAGTAGGTATCAATAAAAGGCAGACAATGAATGTAACTTTATAAGGGAAAAAGTGGTATTACAGACAACGCATTAGAAGATCTGGTTCTGCTGAGAGATTCGGAAATGCCTTTTGTGTTCCCCCCTTTGGGCCTTGATTTTCTTCAGCTAATAACAGACGAGTTCAGTCGAATAATTTCTATTCAGATTTATGTTCTTATCAGAATACTGACTGCAGAGGAAGAAAGCAGATAATATGGAGGAGGCTGTGTTTGTTTAAAGCACATGTTTATTGGTGAGTGTGCGAGGAGTAACCCCGCTCCTCTGACTTCAACAGCTATCATGAGACCCAAGTGACTTTGAGACAGACAAAACTGCTTGAAGAAAGCTACGGAAAAATCTAATCTAGCGGCATTTTCTTCTTTATTTTCTAATTTCACCTTTTAAGTGGACATCCTCATGACTCCTTGAGAGGCTCTGAAAGCTAAAATTACCACCAAATGCTTCTTTTCCTATGTCAGCCCTTAATTTTGGCCTTTTTATTCCCTTAAGATCCCAGGTTCAGACATAGCCATCAAGTGCTTGGGGTGACCAAATGTGAACTTCTGCTATTTGCCATCATTTGATGTAATTTCAGTGTCAACTTGTTCACTTTTAAAATGTCAGTAACACTTGTTCAAACCAAATCAAACAAAAAAACTTTGGGCTGTCAGAGCATAACAAGAGATCACTGAATGAGAGCTGAATACTTACCGGTATGTGTCCCAAAGAACAGCAGAGGACGGAACATTAGCACTGAGATGTCAAGAGCCATAAAAAGACGTAATAATCTGTGCAACTAAACTCGCTACCCCAAACTCAAAGGCATTTTAGGATATATCAAGGCCAGCAGTTAAAACTAATGGATGTAACAGAGCTCTATATGAAAGGGGATCTCAAAAGCTACTTAATTCAATCTCCAGCTCCAACGCATGTTCTCAAGGTGGCGTAGTGGATATCTGTCTTATTGGAATCTTCTGAACATCCCTTTTATATTTTGTAACTTTCTACACAATGAGTCCTGCCTCCCCAGCCTCTCTTGCAGCTGGGGCACAGGTATGCAGGTTCTGTAGATGGGCTGGTCAGAAGCATGCTCCTGAGACTTCTTTTAGGAAGAGAGTGATGTAGAGAGGGCCTAATTATGTGAAGCTGGCAAAGGGCAGAAGGATGTTAAATTCTCATGGGCAGCAAGAGTAGAGGTCTAAGCAGAGATTCTCATGCTCAGAGGCCCTGGTGTAAGCCACTTGTGCCTGGGGGCAATGGATATAGAGTTTCCTCTGTATAATATGGATATAGTTCCTGCCTGCCCAGCAGGAATTTAACTCCTTATCCTCTTGAGAAACGTGGATGCCTCTTAATATGCTTTATAAAGTCTTTTTCACCTTAAATGAGATAGGTTTTATTTTTTGAAACTAAGAATGTTTACTTTTAAACAGAAAAACTTGAACAGCTGATTTTTGAAAGATATATCAGTACAATAAAGACTATACGCTGGTCCTGTCTACTGTGCCAATTTTGCCCATGACTATTTTTCCTCTCAAACCACTTCTTGAAATGCACATGGTTTCTTAACTCTGCTGGCTTCATTCATTTGTGTATTCATTCAACTGTGATGTAATGAACATCTATAATACTTATTGAGTGTCTAGAATCCAATGAATAATGATGACTGAAACTCTGTCCTTGACTTCAAGAAACTCCCAGGGCTAATGGTAGAAGTAAACTAGGAAAAAAGTATGTATAATACAATGACATCATACAATTAATATTACGATGAAGGTGAGCACAAGTCACTAAGGAAACACATGGGAGAGTGCTCCACTTAACACAGGCCCTGGAGGTGGGAAAGTCAAGGAAGACCAGGTAAAGAAACTCCAAGTGAAAAAATAAAAGTTGGATAGAGATAGATAAATGTGGAGGTGGATGACTGACAGATGTAAGAAACAGCATATGCAAAGTCTTAATTTCAAAAAAAAGTATTGTGTGCCCGAGGAATCGCAAGGCATGCAGTAGGATTTGAGCTATAATAAAATGGAATGTGAAAAGAAGTCAAGCTTAACAGATAAGCAAGGAACAATGTCTCATATGGAGGAATTTGTCTGCAATGGGAAATCACTGGGGAATTGAGGTGTCCAAGGCTGGGACACAGACCTCAAGTAACCTAGGATGAAGAGAATCACGAGGCTCTGACGACTTTTAAAGAGATATTTACTTTTTTCCTTGTCTGACTGATTAAAAGAAGCTTATCACTTTTTCTACAATGTGCAAAACAATTAGGAGCATATTAGTACCTCACTGTAGGGTCCTGATGTAAGCCTTTTGTTTTTGATTTTAATCAGCCAGAGGTCATATGTGCACATAAGGTGCTGAGCAGAAGAACGCAGCAGAGTTGTCCTCACTTCAGATAATATTGACCAGATTTCTCTCCCGAAGTTATCCCTCAGTAGTTTGGCTTCTCAAAGGTACAAGGCTCAGCGTCTTAGAAACGAACACAGAGTCATATTTATGAGTCTTTATGTCATTACTACCAGTGAACAAAATCACTGCTATTTTGACCCCAAATGCAGAGCAAAACCTTTTAACATATTCCTACCTTTTCTAAAACTCACCCTCCTCTGCCAAAAAAGAAGTCGTTTCTTAGGCCCCCAGTGTCAAGTTAGGCATTATGATATTTTTCACTTACTTTACCTTATTCTACAAAGATATCAAGTCTTCACTTCACTCTGTTAAAGGAAATCACCCCAGAACCATGTTCCCAAGGTTAGTTACATTCCTTATTCTTAGCAACTTAAATCTTTATCATTTTTCCCCTTTCCAAGACCCCTTATGAAAAAAGTAAAATCTGGAGCAATCCTGAGCCAAAGCTTTGGACCATTGACACCGTGTCAGCACTGTGCTAGGTGCTGAGGATGCAACAATGAACAAGACAGGCAAGGCCCCTGCACACAGAGCTTACAAAGGTACACTCCCTTAGTCTGGAGTTCCTTGAAGGTCAAGGACTCCACAGCACTAATTAATCACTTACCAGTACGTAGCGGAATACTGTGCTCAATTAAGTACATGCCAAATTTTTTTTTTGGTTTTTTTTGGTGATAGCTGCTCTGAACCACTCAGGGAAAGGTGTGTCATATTCTTAATAGACTCAGAATTTCTTTTTTATGCAGCAGAAAGAAAAGCATTAAAGTTCTATTCATAGCCTAAATAGCTGATGCTTTTATTATTTATTATTGTCAAATTAGTTGAAAGAATATTTTATCGCATTATTTAAAACTGATCATAATAACTTGTCCTCTATCAGACTCGATACTCAGATTTTTATTAAAGTGATTCTCTTGTCTGGCATTGAGGTATAACTTTGAGATCGGCAACAAGCGTGCTAAACAATGAATAGCAAATGTAGCCATTCTTTATACTATGAGCCTTGGACCTTCCTATAGACCAGTAATGCCCAAAGTATGGTTCCCAGAACAGTAGCATCAACATCGCCTGGGAACTTGTTAGAAATGGAAATTATCTGGCCTCAGCCAAGACTTATCAAATCAGAAATATCTGCGTTTTAACAGGCCCCCCAAGGGATTCTGATGCACAGAATCAAGTTTGAGAGTCAAGCTGCAGAAATATCACACCTGACGGCTTTCAAATTTTCAACTTTAAAGAACATGAGTAAGAACCTCACAAAAGAATACAAATAGTCATGTAAAAGGATACAACTTCACTAAAATTAAATAAGTGCATAATAAATAAATGTTATTCTATGGTTTATTAATTAAACTAGCAAAGACTTTTGAAAATTATGCCAATGCTGGTGAGGGTTCTGGGAAATAGACATTGGTGGAAGTATAAATTTGTTCACATTCTAGATGGTAAGTTGATGATAATCAAAATCCTTTAAAATATCTGTAACTTCTCACCCCAAAATTCCCATTCTAGGAATTTAATATGAGGAAATAGGATTAAGAGTTTCATCTCTGAAGTTAAGCAGACCTGGGCATAAATACTTCTCTCACATACTAGGTTACGACCTTTGGCTAAGTTCTTTAAACTCTCTAAGCTTCAGTCTCCACTGTCTGTGAAATGGGGTTAATTATAACAACTACCTCATAAACCTGTTGTAAAAAATAAACGGTATAATCCATATAGTTAGGGTTGCCAGCTAAAATACAGAACATCCAATTACATTTGAATTTCAGATCAACAATGAATAACATTTTGATATACATATGCCTCAAATATTGTGTGAGACATATGTATACTAAAAAATTATTATTATTATCTGAAATTCAAATGTAACTGGGTGTCTTGCATTTTCATTTACTAAATATGGCAACTCTACCTACAATGAGCTAGGTATTCAATAAATATTAGCTATTCATTCATTACATTCTGACTTAAAAGATTGATAAGGTAAACTGGTGACAAGCAAATTTGTTGGTTTAAATTGAGATTAGCAGTTCTATGAAACTCAAAAAAAGTTCATACTTATGAAAACTTCATGATACACAGATGAATATGCTGAAATACGATCTTAAGATGCCTCATATCTAGAAATACCCCTGAGTAATCAAAGACATTCACTATCGGGTTTGAATAAACCCAAATTAACTGGAAAACCTGATTTGTTAAAACATTTGAGCATCCCAGTTCTGCTGCACTATAAGAAAATATTTGCTTATACATGTATCAAAAAACTACTCTGATAATAGAAAAAAATAGAGAGTGAAAGTAGGGTTGCTGACTTTGTAAGAAACAGAAAGAAACCCATGTGCTCCCAATTTGTTACTAATAAAATGTAAACATCCTGAAACTTTAAATTGCATTTGATTCAGCAACCAAAAATAAATTCGTCTTTTTAAAACTGTAAAGTTATCTCTTTTTGCCAATAAAATTTAGTGACTTATAATTATGCTCAAAAATGTATGTGACACAGTTTAAAACCTAAAGTATGAAGTGGAACAGTGGTGGTTACAATCTGACTTTTTTTGCCCCCCTTCCTTAAAGACTAGCAGGATGCAAATGCTGAAAGAGGACAACGTTGTGACTGGTCTTTCTTCACTATCAAAGTGACTGGATCATGACTGGTCATGAATGATGGAGTCATTTTGATGTCTTAATGATAGATAGAGATACCTCCCTGATCAATTCTGCCTGCCACTGTGATAGGTATTGACTACAGGCAGCTAGAAATGACTGAGCTGTGGTTGAATTCACTAGCTACATAAATATCTGGCCAAGTTGGGGTCATCCAGAAAACAGTGAGATCCTTTCCTGGTGGGTTGTCTAAGACGGATCCATGGAAGAAGTGCTATGGGATTTTGGTCTTGAAAATGACTACGATTAGGTAGACAAAAAGAGGAAAGAGGCATCCCAGGAAGGTGGGAGATGCTAAGAGCAAGTCTATTGGGGATCAATGGGTAAAGTGGAGCAAAACGTTCTTGAGAGAACAAAATGAGAAAAAAGGTGAAGTAACTTTGGGTCCGCTTAGAGGTACGAAGGAGTAGTCTTAGTACCACAACAGGAAAACACCGAGGTTTCATAAACACAGGGGTGATGGATACAAATTAGATTTTCAGAAAGCTAATCTTATGGGAACATAGAAAATGTGCTGGAGGGGATGGAGGCAGAGAGATCAGTTAGAAGGTCTCCTAAGAGTCTTGGCATTAAGAGGTGAGAGATCAGCTTTATGGAAGCAGAGATAATGGAAGTAAAGCTGCTATGATGGAAATTAAGCCATGGGAAGCAACAGTCGCTAAAACTTGGTTTATACTGGGAGTGGTAAGATGGATGGAGAGGAATCCGGCTTAAGCTGGGGAGAGGGCAAGGGCCAATTTGATAAAAGATCAATGATGTCTTGGCAGGGTGTTTAAGTGGAAATGTCCACTAGCAGCTGGAAATGCACAACTGCTTCTTTGAAGAAAGTTTAGTGATATAAATAAAAATCTAAGAGACCATTGCAGGGAGGGAAGACAGAAGCAGTGAGAACATATTGGAGAGAAAAGGTGGAAAGAGTGCTATTGATTACCATTTAATTCCTAAAATAACTTCCATCCTAAAAGTAGACGGATGAAGATGGAACACTTAAAATATGCGCCAGGAATTGTAAGACCAAAAAGGAGTAGTATTAGAAAGACAAATAAAACTAGCTTAGAATTATATCACAGAAGCCAAAGTTGGAAGGACAATCAAGAAGGCAAGAGTGTCAGTGGCCAAATAATAAGTAAAAAGGCATTCCAGGCAGGTCAAATGGCGAGGGTAAGAACTCTGAAGCAGGACAGAGGGTGGGAAAGTTTAAGTTCAGAGGAAAGATGGTCGATCACTTGAAAAGAGCACGGAATTGGAACTCCCACCAAGGTTTGAATGCTGGTATGCTTCCATTAAATGGAAATAGTGCAAGTTTAAAGCCAGTTCATCTGGGTCAGATACCCAGAGCACCAATCAGTAGCGTCAGAGAACGTCCCCTAAATATAATGAGAAAGACAGTTGCATTTCTAGAAACTACTTGAAGAGAGATTATTGTTTGTGGTTAGAAGAAACACTTGAATTAGCCATGTGGAGTGGGAAATGGCGTAGTGTGCACTCAGCAGCTCCCTACCCCATCCTTGCCATAGGCCATTCAACACAAAACTGACATCCCCTCAGCTGTTTCGAGAAAGAAATTGAAGAGCTTTTATTTTTGAAGTGGACTGTGCTGCCAAGGTCACCTTAGGGGGATATCGCTTCTGTGCCTATTCCTCATTTGGGGCCCGTTGTCTCATCTAATTACATGCTGAACAAATATTTGAAGAATATTGTTTGAGGGGGAGCAAATTAGCCCGCCTGATACACCCACGGGTCTCAGCCTGGCCCTGATCTGTCTCATTCTTGTAAAGATTAAATGTACATGAAGCACTTAGGGAGTAGTGGGCACTCCATCCAGTAAGTGGTAGCTTTCAAAATTGTTATCCAACTACTAATGTGCCTATGCAAGGGGTCTTTGCAAAGCATCTCTGAGAGAGAAAGATAAAAATAAGGTTTAGGAGAGAGCATAGAAGGCTTTCATGCCACACTGATGAGCAAAAACAAGAGAAGAAACAAAAATGAGACTATTTTGAAATACATGTTTTAATGTTGAAAACCTCAGTTCTAATCTCAGCCTACTATGTACAGGCTGAGTGATCTTGAGCAAGATGTTTAACTTCCCTATGCCTGTTTCCTACCTAGCCTATAGTATTAAAATGCCACTTCATAAACTTATTCTGGTATCCTTTGGCAATTAAACAGCCACAGGAGGTGGTAGAAACCAAAATGAAGGGTGTTAGAAAGGGAATTAGTAATAAAAAATGAAGCCAATCCTTACAGATAGACAGAAAGATTGCCAAGGAAAGTAGCTGCAGAGGGAAGTGTGGTGACTGAGCTACATGCTTATCTTCCTCCCTACCTCTGCCTCTCTACTTTCCTTCTTTCCTGTTTCTTTCTTAATATGGGAAGAAATATTGTTTACAACAGAAAAGAGGTCACCAACACAGTCAATAAAATGATAATAAGTACAAATCTCACTAAAAATAAGGCTTTCTGCTGGGAGGCATTCTTTCTTCCTTCATGCTTCCTTTACATACACAACACAGCATAGACGTACAATTATACAAGCCATTAAATGTTGAATTTCCCTAATATCTGGGATATTTTTGTTGTTTTAGATTTATTTTTGTATTGCTTGTTAATTGATCCTGGGTTTCTATCACTAAGTTGCCAAACTCGTTTCTCAACTGATGAATATGAAGACTAGATATGTCTAACGCTGGCTGGAAACGGAATCCCTAGAAAACAGAACCCAGCAGAAAGCTCTCTGAGGTGCTGCAGCAGGAACTTGAGTTTCTACCGAAGACCTGCTCGTGGAGAAACACACTTCTATGGAATAGATGGAGAGTGATATTGTGACACTCAGAAAAGTTGATCCTATCACAAATATAGCCAATAATCAATGTCTTTTTGCTACCTGATTACTTTTTTACATTATTGTTTCTGTAATGCATGAATTATATAAAAATATACTCTTATGGTGGTCAAGAAAATGGTGATGCTTGGATTTTAAAAGCACCAGGAATATTCTCTTCCCTCTCCCACCCTTATTATCCTCACTGCTGCATGATAAACAGGTAATTAGTGACACCAATAATTGATAGGAAGGTATTTTTTTTCTGCTGCCTCTTTTTAACCTATCCCTCTCTGACAGCTAAGCAGAAACATTCTGAGTCAGTGATTTATTTCTAAGAAAAGCCACTGTTCTTATATTAAAAGGAAAATGTTCAAATTTCATGCATCTGTAAACAAAGAATGGGTGACAATCCCTGAAGATTTGGGTGATTTCCACTTAATCAAATGGCATAAACTATTAATGTTGACTCTTAAATTTATAATAACAAATTAAATAGTAATATTGCTATCTGGGAAAACAGACACCATGGTGCCAGTTGCCTTGAAATTGCATTAATAGATAATACAGTGGTTGTTTTGGCCTTCGGTCTGTCACATCTTACATTTTTATTTTCACTGGTATTTTAAAGTGATAAACCTAAACCATTTCTATTAAGAGAAAAAAACATATTATACATTATCACACCTTTGCTTAATTGCTAAAAGATGCATTTTAATTTCATTTTATATTATTTGAAAAACAAGTTGGTAAGTCAGAAATTATAAAAATGTATCTTCTCTCTCACCTAACTTCAAACAGAGCCACACTTACACCATCTCAAATGAAGAAACCCTCTGCTCTTAAAGGACTCCAGGTATACTTTCCTCCCTCATTTTCCTCATCTTATAGATGGGATAAAATTGACCTCACACAAAATTGAAAGATTAAGGAAACTATACACGACACTTAGCACACTGTTTAGCATATAATAGCTGTTCAAAAACATTAACTATTATTTTCTTATTTCTAAAGAAACTTCACATATATATATAAGTACAAACGAAAAGAATTTTCAAGACTGCAAACTATAGTGCATTTCCCTCTAGAACTGTTTATTCCAGGCTGTGTTTTTTTTCACCAAACATTTCTTGAGCGTGCACTGTGCACCACACTATCTGTTGGCAGTAGGAATAAAAAAGCTAAGCATGGATTTTGGCATCATGGGCTTTGAATTGTTTGACACCATAATAGCATGCAATTCCCAGCATGCTTTTGTAGGCTAGTTGCTCTAATATCTTATATAAGAACTGTTTGGAAAGAATGCCGTGGGTAAATTGTTTTTGTTTTATTTTGTTTTTTTGCTTATTTCTTTACATCAGGTTTTTATCTTGCTCATAAAATGAGGAAATGAAATCTTGATTTATCTCAAAATCAACAGGATGCACAAATCACAGTTCAATACCCATTATCTGTTCCAAACCTGTTTAATGGATAAACTCACACAATTTGAAACCTGTAAACAAAAGATTCTTACTTTAAGCACAGCAATTACATAAGCAGAGCCATAACAACAAAATGTTATCCTTCTTTCATATAAAAATAAACATATGAAATGCCAAGTTAGCCCAGCAGCCTATTAATAACCAGCATGGATTGGTGATAAAGCTTTCTTCCAGTGCTGATTAAAAAAAAAAAGGAAAGAAAGAAAAGAAATACATGTCAGAACAATATAAGCACAGTGGAGGATTTGGCAGGCTACTCAAATGAATCAATTTGAACTCCTGAAATGAAGAATCACTCTGGAAAATGCAAACAAAATAAAAAGAAAGCATGACCAAAAAAAAAAAAAAAAACACCATTATTCCCTTAAGACTGTAAAATAAGGGCATTATGCATCCTACCTGAAGCAATGACTATGTCTTCAACTTGAAGAAAATCTTATTTTAACCTGTCTAAACAAGAGAAATTGTTTTCCTATTCATATAAGTATTTCTTCTGTGTTTGTACAATATGTAATTCAATAGGAAATAGAAGCTTATTATCCATCCTTCTCTTGCAAGGAGGTCTGTACTTCTTCATTCTCTATCCTGATGACTGTGTCATCGACAACATCATCAATAAACACTTATCATTAAGCCAACGAAATTGTAGCTGTAAGGGAAAAAATCATATTGTTACACATGGATTGCTCAATTGAAAGAGTTTAAAATTGTTCATATCCCATGAATGTTTCCAGAACTTTGGCAAATAACACTACCATCCATTTACCAAAGGATTCGTAACCATTGCCAGGCACTGCCCTTGGTGTGGAAACAAATCAAGTTCACGGTCTACTGGTGAAGATGGACATTAAACAATATGAAATCTTAAAGTCTATAATTAAGCTACACCAGGGGAATCCCTGACTTCAGAGACCATTACAAAAGTCTTCCAAATGTAAAAGCCTCATAATCATGATAAAAAGCAGGATTCCCTAAATAAAAATTCTCTGTTGGTGAAAGAAAACAGGAAAGAAAACAAAAGCATTCTATAAGACCTTGGAGGGAAATCAACAAAGAAGATGAACTAGCAGGAGTAATTATTGTGTGAATTTCTTTGGACCTTTGGTTCTGAAACATTCCTTAAAAACTGCATTAATGCATTATTTTCTTGATGCAGCTTGGATATACGATATGGCAGAGGTGTTTTAGCCTCCCTAATAGATTAACATTGTTTTTCCAGAAGCTCTTGTACTCTTCACATTGGCAAGGAAATTGTGAGTAATCTTTACAACCAGATCTATTTCTCTCATTTCATATCTGACAAAAAGTTTCTTTAGAGAAATAAAAAATAAATTGAAGTTATTGATAACTTCACGAGTGCATCTTGAATGGTGATAGGTTAGTTATAAAGTGTCTCAGAATAGCAAATTTTGCATCTTTCTCTATCTTTTAATAAAAGACTACTACTCCTGGGATGCCAATAGACCACTGGTCCAGGGCACTGGGTCTGAGTATTTTCCAAGCAGAGGAAGAAGGAAGTGTTGCTCCAGAACAGTTATAGAACAAGACCCTATAGAAAGTCTTCTCAGTTACCTGCTCTTTCCGTGCAAGGCTTCTCTTATTTTATGGGGATTTGTTATGAACTATTAGAAAGAAACCAAGTGATAGCAAAACCAACAAATCAGATTTAGAGAAATCTTGCAAATTCTTACACTCATTGGCCCTGGCTTATCTAGGTGCTCACAAAAGGTAGTTGAATGGGTGATCTGTATTCACTAATGCCTCCTTCCTCCAATTATTTAATTGGAAATGAGGGAAAAGCTTTTATCTCCTAACGTGTAGCTGACTACGCATCAGACTGTCAACAAAGAAGTAAAAACTTAGCATTCAAGCAGAATTCAGCTTTTGCCTATTCTCTTGCAGTTTCAGATATGAAGTAGAAGTGTTTTTCAATTCTTCTTGTCACAGAGATGGACAACTTGAGTAACGGGAGGTGTGGAGAAAAGAATGGCTATAAACAATGCAAATAGTTAAAATTGTGTAATAGTCTTTGTTCCTACATAAGGAAGCCAGTAGAAGTAATTTAAGAGGTCATGCATTAAAACTTGTTTAGTTTATGCATCCCAATCACACTCTGCCATCAAGAGTCATTTCCAATGATAAAAATAATACTGGAGCCTTTAGGACACAGCCTAGGGTACAAGCAACACGTATCTGAGACAACACTATTCCAAAACAGTCTTCCTTCTCTATCCTCTATGCCACTTTTCCTCCCTAAATCAGCATATCTCCACCCTCTTCACCTCTTCTCCTACCATTTCTGCGACACATTGCCAACACTCTTTAGACTCTGCCTGTAAATCACAAACTCTTCAGCCACTGCTGTCTCTGTCACTACTGCTTCCACCATTTTTACATTTGCGACTGCAGCACCAATATCTGTCATCTCTTTAGCTTCTAGTGCCTTTGTGCTATTCCTCCTCCTAGCTTACCTCCTCCACCTCCAGGATGCATCCTTCAACTGTGCTACATATTTCTCCTCAACTGCAGTCTCACTGTCATTTTGGTTAAGATCAACAGAACTGCCAAGAACACAGTATTAAGGAAAATAATTCCTCGAACCTTTTCTGTACCTAGGTCTCACAAATTCACAAAATTCAAATTTTTAAACTGGAGAAATTGTGTAAAAAGTATTTGATGGAAGAGAATGTCATAACTGAATAACTGAAAGTTCTTCCAAATTTTCCAAATTGAATTATCTTTACTAATTTTCCTTTCCTATTTGTTTACCTATAGCAACAACAAAAGAACTGAATGTGGTTACCACAATAAATATTTTCTGAAGATCCAAAAATTTGCAATTTCTGGGACCTTAAAAAACACCATATTTATTTATTGACTGCCTACTTTGCACAGAACAGTGTGCTTATCATGGTGAGAAATAATTAAGTCTAGGCATCCAAAAATCTTAGAAACAAGAGGAGATAAAGGTGTAACCACAGGACCAGGAACAGAATTTGCCATCCCAAAATATGCCTCTTTGGCATTAGGGCCATTTTGAGCTGGCGATTATTGAAAAAACAGCAGACACTGGAAAAGCTCTGAAAACCTAGTAGAAGACACCCATTTGTAAGAGAAATTTACATTCATAAGAGAAATCTCCATTTGTAAGGATGCCTCCCTCTCTGTGCCAGGAAGGGGAGCATGACTAAATCTCTAAAAACTCTTATCAACAGAGAAGGCAATGACTTAAATCTGTATAACAACTTTACCCTTGTTTACTGTGTTTTTCCTGGTAAACTCCCATAACTGACCTCATCTTAATAACAGGATGTTAAAGCTATTTTTCAGGGGTGGTGAGCCACCAGGAGCATGTGCAGAAGAGAAAATTCTGATCTGCCAATCAAAACTCATTCTGCCAGCACTTCTGCATACCAGCCTGCCCTCCCTGATCCCTTAAATCTCACCCTATACCCAGGATTGGGAAGACCGAGTTGCGAGCCTTTCCTTCCATCTTCTTACCAACTGATTGCATAATAAACTGCTGCTTCTCTCAGAGACCGTTGGACCACGGTATCGGCTTCTGTGTGCATCAGGTGGCAAGCCCTTGCTCAGTAACAAATGCATTCAAAACACCATAAATGCAAATATCATGAATATACTAATGTCCCTTCATCCACAGTTGTGTTGTTACATATCACTCAACCTCACAACTTATTAACACAACTCTTACAGGATTGACTTAGACTTGTTTTAAATGCCAACAGTATACACAACACAAAGAATCCACATTGCCTGACGGCAGTTTGAAAATCCTTCCACAAATCTGTTTTAAGAAATGTAAATACAGTAATGTAGATAGTTCTCGGATATTCAATAATCATGATAACATATTTAAAACTCCCATTCCTCCAACAATTTTACCTTCTTAATAATAATTAGGACCTCCTTCTTGAACACTACCCCAGTAATATCTATTTTGCATCCAATCAGATTGGACTTCTCTTCTTTAAGGATTTTACCCCTACCAACTTCCTTTCAGTGGCCTATTTGCCTTCCTTATTATTACAATGGGGGTCAATCAACCATTTTGAACTTCTATTTTTACTATTTTCTAGACAATGCCAAACTTAGTTAAAATATCCTTTCTTCCTCTAGACTTCCTAGGTTACACAACGAAATAGTGAAAATCTTACACTAAGAGTTTCTCCTTGCATCTCACTCCTTTGGCTGCAAATCACATTGTAACCGAGCAAGTGCTTGTTCTGCTCGCTGCAAGCCTGAAGCCAATCAATTGCAAGGTGAGCTAGTGGTCAAGAAAGGGATTTATTTGATTAGCCAGCAAAATCGGAAGATGGTGAACTCATGTCCCAAAGACTATCTTCCCCAAGCACAAAGTTTAAGTAGTTATATAGGTAATTGTGGGCTATAAAGGAAGGGCTCAGGAATGTTACCATCTGGCATCGGCGACTGGAGGTGCCACACCAAGTCTTTCAGTTATCACGGACAATGGATGCCAGCATAGATGTTATTCTCTGAGGAGGTCATCATATTCCTAAGAAACTCAAAAGAACAAAGATATCATCTATCACTACAGGGAGGTACATGCATCAGTCAGGATTATTTCCAGGAAGGTAGATATTTATCTCTTAGGCTATGTGCAAGGTAAAACATATACACTGTGGGTGAGTTACTCAAAGGTCATTCTGAGTTACAATATGGCTTCCCTCATGTCAACCTTGTCCTAGGCCGATATCAACCCTATCATTCTATAAGATTTTTCTTATAAATGAATAAACCTATAATTATTTTTCTTTAACCAATTTAGAATGAGCTCATGGATGCCTTTGGAAAATTTATTTTCCATTTTCATTAATCAGCCATCAAACCTAACTCATCTGGTATTTCAATTTTTTCTCCAAAAGGTGAAGGGTGAGAACAATTATAATTTATAATTTTCATCACCGATGTCTGCAATTTCTACCTGTGACACATTTAGAAATCATTGATTAATCATCTCAATGCTTTTATGAAATGGATATTATCTCTATAGTTACATGATTTAAAACTAAGGAAATTTTCTTTAAAAATAAACCTGAGAGTAACCTATTTTAAGGAGGATTCAAATCACTTTCAGGGAAAACGTTTTAATGTGTGAATTTGGTGGTACAAAGCAATCAATTTGTCATTGTATGGCACTGATTAATTTTGATTATTCCTTAAATAACCATAGGACATAATGAAAATCATACACGTTTCAGGACCAACACGCAGCAAAAAATTTTTCAAAGCCAAAGTTCAACAATATTATCTTTTAAAAGTGCTCAGGAGGTTGATTGCAGAGGTTTGGAACCCATGTGTTTATAAGGCTGTCAGCCTAAAATATTAACCATGAGAACTCTTTTAAAATTTATCATATTTAGAATTTGGCATTGAAAAACATTTATGTGAGAATTTGTACTAAAAAATTCATGACGTTCCATTAAATCTCAAGGAACTATAAGAGAATAAATAAGTAATTAATCATAATCATCTTTCTCTCCTGCCTCTCTAGTATACCAGTACACAGGTTGTCCTTTCCACTTGAGTTTTGTATTTATTACAAGTCAGTTATCCTTGTTTTCAGACCTATTCATGAAGTTTTAATTATTTAATAAAATATAAACTGATGAATATGAACATAAAATAGAAATATTTTACTTTGTGATAACTATTATGAATGCTTTGGAAAATTCTCAAAAATATAGGTGAGCTATAAAAAAAATGCTATCAAATTAGGTGTGGGTGAAGCCATTAAAAGAGACTAATAATTATAAAACTACAGAAATATCTACCTTCAGCTTGGATCACAAGTGTTTCTAAGTTCCCATTGCACCACAAAGAGAGTAAAACTCAATCCAAAATCATTAATGTCTGCTATAAGAGCATGGTTTTTTGCAGAAAAAGTAAAATCAAAAGAAAAGAATAGTCCTTGTCTTTTTATTCAAATATGAGTGAACATAATATACCATATGTTGTAAATTGAAATAATTTAAGTTATTTGCATATCATTTTTAATGATTCTACATTTTATCTGATGCTCTTGATTAGTCAACGAAAGATGCACTAAGACAGGATTGGATAAAAAGTTCCTACTCTAATATCTTAAGCCATGAGAAAATCAACCATATGAGAAGTTAATTTTCCTCCAATTTTAGGGTTCAAAAAATACGGATGTACCTCCTTAAATGACAGCCTATTCTTTCAGATAATTAAAATGGAGCCTACAAGGCCAATAGTCAAATGTCAATTTTAGGCAAAAGGAAATCTTAGTTTGTCAATCAAAAATGCCTTTATTTCCACTTTTGCTTCCACTTCTGTTTATACCTCTCTAATCCTGAGATGCCAAAAACCATTGTTCTCTTCCCCATTTGAATACCTCATTTATACGTATACTCTTGGACCATACTTCTTCTAAACATCCCTCTCCATTACTCTAATATATTAGAACCTGATCAGGTTCAGAACATGCTACCCCAAAATATGGTACCTTGGTATAGTTAATTTAATGTAGTTTATTAATTTAAGTAATGGTATAAATCTAAGCTGAAGGAGTTTAGAAAAACAGCAGAAGCAGAAAGGTCACTCTTAGCCCCTCCATCCTTCTCCCCTGAAGCAGGTCAAAAGACCCTCATGTGCGAGGTGCCTTTCCTATACCCAGAGGAAAGGAGCATTCTTCTCTCTAAGACAGACAGACACACCGAGAAGAAGCTAAATGAACAGGTTCTGCTCAGTTTCCCCCAGTCTACTGCACTTACCCTATACTCTTTTTCCTATCATATTTCTCCACAACTATCCACTCTTCAACAAACCTAGCATAAAAATACTCAGGTTTAATTGTTTTTCAGGCCTTAATTTCCTTTTGAAGGTTCCCGTGTCATGTAAAACTTACATTACGTATATTTGTATCCTTTCCTTTTGTTAATATGTCTTCATCAGTTTCATTTTCAGACCCAGCCAGGGACCCTAAGAGGGTAAAGGAAAACTTTTTCCTCTCCTGCAAACCCAAAGAAGGGCTTGGCTAGTTACGCTCATGTAATGTGTTGAGAAAAAGACTATTACACAAAAATGACAATGCACCATGAGCCCAAGATTATGTTCTATTCTCTCCTCTCCCTCTTACCATCTATATGACACCCGGACAACCATTTTGGGACCTCAGTTACTTTATCTGCAACATTAGGAAGTAAACTAGAATTATGACAGTTTACAATGTACCAGACACTATACTAAGTGTTTTCCATTTATTGTCTCATTTAATTCTTACAATACTCATATAAAGTAAATATTATTACCCCATTTTACCTATAAACGAACTGAGGCTTATGAGCCAGAGAATGGCAGAAATGAGAGGAAAAACCTAGGTTGGCCTGAACCTTACATTCAATAGGAGAATTTAAAACCCATTAATTGTTTAAAAAATAAAATAATGCTACCTCTCTAAATTAACCAGACTTGCTGACTGCATGATTCAAATAATCTGAATATTTGCTTAACTCTTTACCTATTTTGTCAGGTAGACAAAGTAGGCTACAGATAAAGCCCAAGCAAAATGGCAACACAATAAACCTAGAACAGGACAGGCAAAAGAGAGAGCTTTCCCATTTTGCAGCATTTATAAATTCAGTCTCAAGTGGGTCACTTCACCTCTCTGAGCCTTCTGATACGTTTTTAATATATACATTTATTTACACTACCCTGAAAGCAAACGCAAGGTCTCCAGATCAGAGACAGACTATCATTACTTACAGCAATAACCGCACTGGTTCCTCATGCCCCATTTCCCCCCTTCAGGGCAATGCAGAGAGAACCAGATATATCCTATGCACACTACAGGTTTGTTTTTCCCCTGCCCCACCACAGAAGAGGAACCCTAAAATTATGAATCTGAGAGTTTATAGAGGCTACATGTTGTCCTCTCAGCTGCCACTCTCTGGAGAAGAGAGAAAGACTTTATCTTCATAAGTAAACAAACTCTCACTGGGAAGAGAAGGAGGAAGGCAAGCATTTGGCTCCAGAGGCAATAGGTTTTATTATCCTTCGAATGAGAACAGCTGGTTCCACCATGAAAGAGATACTCAGCTCTAGCTCTAATGCCATTCAAATATGAGGAATGAATGGATCTAGAAAAAAAATTTATTTACATATTATTCTCTATATTTATAGCACATCGTTTTTCTCAGAATGTCCCAACCATATAGTAATATGAAAGCATTCATAATGCTTCCCAACACCTTAGTATCTTCATCAGTAAAATAAGTGTTGCTGTACAAATTCTCCAAATTCCATCCATTTATGACATTTTTATAGAAGTGATAGCTCCACTCAGGAAAAATAAAACGGCTAGAAAAAATAAAGTTAACAAGACATCTACAGGCAAAACGGTCAACTGGAGAACTCCCTGGCTTAGATGTTATACCTCTCTCATCTGGGGCAAGTCATTTAAACTGTGTCAGCCTCCACGTTCTCACTGGTTAAATGAATGGCGTGGACTAAAATGAATCTAATACTCCTTTCAACTGTAAGACTATGAAATTATTTCTGAGTCAACATAAACGGATGTGTGTGTCTTTAAATTCTACTCATATATATTACCACTTCCATCCTCAAATTTGCATCAGTGACTTTACTGGCCAGATCTGCAGTTGCTCTGTGAAGTAAATAAATATTTTAGTCACTCATAAAATTGATGCCATGAGTCTACTTTGCATAATCATAGTTCAGACCAGGTGTTGGTTGGTTTTCTTTATTTTCCCAAGAAAGGCTGAGAAGGAGGATGTTTTGAACAGTGGCTCTGCAACGTGAGTATGCATGCGAATTACCTGGAGATCTTACTACTATTGCTGTCCTCCACCAGCGCCTCTAAGTCAGTACATCTGGGATTAGGCCCAAGCTCTTGCCTTTTTAACAAGTTCCCAGGCGATGTTAATGCTGCTGGTCTAGGGACCACACCTGTAGAAACACTGACTTACACATCCATGGCAGTGTTCCTAAAACTTTAATTTACAGAAACCACTTGGGGATCGTGGAAAAAGGCACATTCTGATTCAGTAGGTCTGGGGTGGAGTTTGCCATTCCGCATCTGTAACAAGCTCGCAGGTGATGCCGCTCTTCCTGGCCCACAGACTGCACACCTTGAGTAGAAACAGTGAGCACCTTGGAGCCGTCAGACGTGCAAAACTGAAACTCAATTGAACAAACGTATCGACTGCCTACTACGTATCACACAGAATAAAAGTTGCTAGTGCCCCCAAATGAATTACACCCTGTTTGTAAGTTCAACAAAGTTGAGAGAGAAAAATCAGAAAATTTAACAAACACATGTACACTGATAAAGGCATAATAAAGAGCACTAGAGAAACACAAACAGTGACCCAGTTAGCTCTGACTAAAAGGGGACGATGTTTGGGAACAGCACAGAGGGACAGGGATTTTCCTGAAGTAATGCAAATATGATTTATTTTACCTAACAGGCTCAGAAAAATTAAACCTAAGATGCAATATGAGCATTTTGAATTTGTTTGAATCAACAGACACTAGGCAAGAACGAAAAAGCACTACTTTAAATAGTTAGACCAAGCAAACAACCATTTTCACTTTAAAAGGGCCTAAACTTAGCTAAGCAAATAAGCAGACATGTTAAGCCCCACTTTAAAAATAAAATAAGCCCACAGGATTTCAGCTAAGGTAAAAAATAAAAATAAAATAAGCCCACAGGATTTCAGCTAAGGTAAAAAATCCTTCACAAAATTACTCAAGTACCCAAAGACTGAAGTTAATGCAAATAGCACAGAAGCCAAAGCAAACAAAGACATACCCACTTCTCAGAGGTCCCAGGAGGAGAAGGCTCTTCTGAGGTGCCTGGGACAAATTTAAAACCTTACCAGTGCTCTGATTAGCCAGGAAATCTCCACCTCCAAACATTTCCTGTCCTGATAGGGCACCTTCAGCCTCAGGGGCTGCAGACAGAATCCTGTGTAATTGAAAGTCTTATGAAGAAATATTTCCTTCTGATATAATGGAAAATGTAAACTCCCAAAGTTTTCAGCCACCAGTGTTTCTTTGTGGACAATAGAAAATGAAAACAAAACTGTGCTTCCTTTCTAAACAGAGAAACAACTTATAAATTAAAACATAAAACATTCAAGCAATTAAGAATAATTGAGCCAGCACTTAAAAAACCAGTTTTTGATAGAATTTCGTGTCGTTTTCACAGTATGAAAGTGAAGAGAATAAAGATGCTATTGTGTGTGGGGAATTTTTTAAAGCTATGCTGTTTGGAGGAGGAAATGAAGATAGGGCTGTACCAGCCTCACCATGTCATCTGATGAGAGAATTGACCTTTAACTCGTGGCAGGTGAGAAATGGGCTGGAGCTGAGGCTAAGGCCCTTCTGAACACACACTCGCATCTTCCTCTCCTCACTACTCAGGGTTTAACCTCAACCCCAGACCTTGTTTTACAAAGGTGAGACAACAATCAGAATTGGAGCAATACAGCAAACAATCAAATGTGTGGGGAGTTCAAGTTTAAGGGTCTTCTGTCTTTTCAGATGGAGAGTTTTGAGTTTACATTCAAGAGCATGATTCCCACAAAGGGGGAAGCAGACCCACCCTCTGGTAATATGGGTGCCACAAATGCCCTATAACCATCCCGTTTTTTTTTTTTTTTACAGGAATCATTTCGACTTAGCACTGTCAGCTTATGTCACTTAAAACTGAGACGGTAATAACATTAATGTGCTCTCACTCTTCCCGTCCTTGATTGTGTTCAGTGTTTACTGAATACCTACTTTACATAAAAAAGTTACAAATATATAATTCCGGGGGAACTCCATGGTAATGTTGATCAGTTTGCAATTTAAATACATTGCACAGAATAGAATACCATCATATTCACAAAGCAATTGGCTTGGCACTACAATGGCGTATTTCCAGTAGCTGGGCTCCCATCCTTGCATTATATAACACCTATAATGGCATGGTTCACCACTACAACCTTGGGGCCATCACTCACCTCTTGTTTATTTACTTCATTTTAATGAATGCCAAAACTGAAGATTCCCTTCAGTTATATACCTAGGACTGCAAGTACTATCCCTTCTTAATGGAATTATACAAAATCTGACGAGTCATGGCCCTGACTGTTAGATAGACGAAATGGAGAGGGGAGGATAAATAGAAAATAAAACTTTTTTTAATGAAGAAAAAAACATTTTTTAAGAGAAAGCATTACATCTTTGTTTTATTTTGCTTTGTTTTGAAATACCTGTTTCTATAGTTAAACACATAACAGTTAAAGCCCATACAATAATATATAGAAAATGAATGTAAACACCTTCTGAGAACTGCTCTTTATAGATTTTAGTGTGATGTTATCCTCTATTTAAACATCTGCTTGTAAGTTCACTGACTCAGAGTATATTAGATGTGTCAGAATGTAGAGTTTTAATAACTAGGAAAAAATCTCAGATAAACTCAACTCTTAGACATGAACAAAAATGTCATTCTTTTTGCAGCTAGATTTTAATACATCTTTCAAGGTGTAAGGAGTGTGGGAAATCAATAGCAAATCCCAGGGTCCTTCTGCTGAGATATTCAAAATGTTAACTCTAATGAGAGCCATATCCAACAAAGAGGCAGATACAACCCAGGGCTGAGCACTTCACACGAGAGCTGGAAGGAAGCATTGTTCAAAATTCAAACACACCGTAAGTCTCTAAATAACAATACAAAAGCTTGTATTTGTCATCATAATTTTAACAAACAATGTAGCCATTTTTCAGAACTGAAAGCACTGATACGAAGGTAGATAATTTTGGAGAAATTATTTTCTCTTGTTTAGTAATTATCATTAATGACAGAAAGATTTTTTAATACTAATAAATCAGGCCTGAATTGACTGACCATGCATCCAAACTGCTGCATTATTCACACTGGAATTACTCCAAAGATTAGCTGCAAATTGCCCTCTAAATTGAATTTATGGTTTCATTTTTCAGAACTACTGTGTTGTGACAGATGAGAGGAATCTGAGAGGAAAATGGCAGCGATGGACCCAATTTCTTAGTCCTCTATTTTCAAGATAGAGCCAGACTATCTCTATAATTTCTTTTGGCAAGCACAAAAACCTGATAGGCTGAAATCCAGGAGATTCTACTCCACATCTCACTCAGGGAAAGGAAAAGGTCAACACTGTATTTTTGTCAAGTGGAAGCTAATCAAATCGACATCCATGGAGGAGGAAGGAAGTTCACATATATGATGCAATTATTTTGTGTGTTATATTCTTTGATTTAATCCTCACAACAGCACCCTGGGACAGGTACTTGTAGCTTCATTTTAGAGAAAGGAAAACTGAGGCGCTACGAGGCTGGGTAACCTGCCTGAGTCTGGACTTTTGGGGGGCCTCTCTATCTGCAAACTCATGCCCAGGATCTCCTGCCCTGCTACCTCCAAGAAGGGCTCTGCTTTGATCCCATTACCAATCCAGATGTATTAATTTCATGTCTACCAAATCATTTGTGGTTTCTTTTTGCAGAAAAGAAAATAAAAATGACTACGGTCCAAGTTAGGCAGAAACACAAACCGATTCTACAAACTGGGCATCACAAACACACCTAAATCTTGGGTACAACTGTTTTTAGGCTATTATTGAAAAGCTGAAACAAAATAAGAGCTGCCAGATGGGAGAGACAGTAAAGCCCTCCCTCTTTATGTGAGGTATATAAGTTGTTGCACTACAGAGAGGGGAAGACAATTTTGTTAGCCTTTAAATTGAGTTTGTATCGTCCAGGCCTCTCGGGTTAGAAATGATTGAAAACAAATATTGGGCTGGAGTTAGTGACAAATGCAGTTGATGCCTTCAGGTTTATAAGACACCAGTATGTGAACACATGCTCTGTTTGTAAGACAAATGATAAGGCAGCCTCCTACAGCTTTCTGTTTTCAAAGGTTTAGAATGTGTCACCATTTTTCTTCTGTAATGGCCTCAGGTATCCTTTTTTTATCAAACTAGCTCTCACGTTAACATTCAGATACCCAGGCATTAATGGCATTTCTAAAACGTGCAGAAGAAACCAAGTTATTTTTATTTACAAACAAATGTTTTCACATTTTTTACACTAAGGTTGTTAATAGTGAATTTAAATATTCCTTTAAGAAGACAAAACTTTTACCATTTAGAGGAGAAATTGCAAAGCTCTGGGTCTCTAGATAAATCCCTTCGTGTACTTTAACCTCTTAATCCAATTACTTTATTATTTATTTTATAATGTATCTTTTCTTAGTGCATATAATTTTAAATTTTTGCATCTGAAGATAATTTTTAATATTTTTACTTACGCTGGTATGACATAAATTTTCAACTATATACATATTTCTACTCTACTCGTGCCAGATGCTGCCTATATCCCACCAAACTGGTCCATTTGTGTTTTCCCTTTGATTATTTTAAATGAAACTAAAGTGTCGACATTTGAATTTAAACTCAAATGCTATCCTTAGTTGACGACAAATGTGAAAACAAACTTTAGTCAACCATTACATGTAAATGGACAATATAATACTAATCCTGGGTGTCTAGAACAACTGAATTCCTTTCACTTTGAATTTTGCTATTATTTAGAAAAGACAAGCCAAGATCCACGGTATGCAAGATACTTCAGTGACGCAAGCCCAAATGTTCAATTTGCTCTGTGACCTCTGGCAAGTTCCTTAATGTCGCTGAGCTTCTTCACTAAAGAATGGGGTTAATAATGCTTATTCATAAGGATGTTGTGAGGATAAGATAAGAGAACCAACTCTCTGAATCTTATTCATAAGGCATGTCCTCAAGCCTTCACAACATTTCTGAGAAGAAGGGGTTGAACTTCACTAGTGGGCAAAGAGAAAAGAACTCCAATGATAAAAGAGCAAAGCAATACTAAACCCAAATCAATGGCTTGGATTGGGTTTTCAGGATGACTTTATGTAAATGTATATGATAGAAAAAATCCAGGGGAATATCCACAACACCACAACACGTGAACAGCAGTAACCTTGGGAACTGAGTTGGGTGGACTTTCATTTTCTGTTACCTATTTCTGGAATATTTGAAGTTGTTTATAATAAGCATATATTACTTTTGTGATAAGAAATTCTAATAAATATTCAAAGTAAAAAGTGCCTAGGATAGTAGGTGCTCACTTAATATGAGGGTTTTTTTTTTTTCCCGTCTTCCAGATTCACCACCTATAAAAATAAAAGCATTCGTTTATTCATTCATGCTAATACTTATTGACTACGTACTAGTTCTGAGCTCTTCTGGGTGCTGAGGATTCAAAGTGGAAGATAATAGACAAGTCTTGGTCTTTCCTATCTGTCAAGGCATAGGGACAAGTAGTAAAATTTGCAAAATTCCCTCTAAGGAAATTTTTAAAAAGCTTTCTCTCAGTCTGGTTCTCTCTCAATTAAATTCATACCACAGAGAATTTCCCCACCTGAAAGTTGGCCACTACCCTCTGAGAAGTAATGTTAGAAAAATATATCAGGCATATGTCAACAAAATATAAATTGTTGTGATACTATAATATCGTTTTGTGAATAAAACATTAATAAGCATATATTTGCTTGAACTATATACATAATTTCTGTTTTTATATGTCAAACGGTCAAATAGCAATTTTGCATGATTTAACTTAAGGTTTACTATCAAGATAGTTTTAAGACAATATTGCATCCAGATTTCAATGAAGATCTTCACAAAATAAACGCATTTCTCATTTTATAAACCTTGACTTGAGTGCAACTAAGAATTCTCAGAATAATTTTCTAGACAATTTTTGATGTCTACATGAATGGATGGTAGCAGCAACACGTAAGCCAAATTGACTGAAAGTCCAAAAATTATTCACATATGGCTTTCAAATATTCCCTGGAAAGTACAAGGATATATGCTTAGTGAATGATATCAACAAAAAGCTTGACCACCCATTCCGTTAAACCGTATCAATGATTCAAAAGCAAGGTGTGCAGAATGGAGAATCCTCCAGTTCTTCAGTGATATAGTCGCGCCAATGATTTAAGCAGAGCAAACCTTAGCATGAGACTTTAGTTAAAGTCTCAGTCTGAGAACAAAGAAAATCTTCCTTGGCCTGTACAGAATCATTGTCCTTTCATCGTTAATACCTTATTGACAGAACTATGAGAGGTAAGTAACAACAACAAAGAAAATAACAAAGTAAAACACCCTGAAGAAGCAGCTGTTTAGATGGTTAAATCTGTGTAACCCTAAAGTGTTTCCTGGCACTCTTAGGGGAAATTGAAAGCAGTGCCAATGCGCAAGGAGAAAACTGCAGAAAACATCATGTGATTTCTGTACTGCCCCAGAAGTCGATATTCATAAGCATCTTGTTTCTGACACACCTCTTTGAGCAAGGAATAGGGAATCTAGGGCTTAGTACTGCTGGCATCCTAGAAGCTGACAGTGGCTGAGAGTAAATGAAGATGGCCTCAGGGAGGGCAACCTGGGAAGTAGAATAAGTTCAATGGCACAGACAGTGAAGCTGGGTACCTGAGGGTTACTGTGGCTATTCAATAAGAACATGATGTCAATTTGCTGTTTTCTTGTTTAACTCGAGGGATGACTTGGGTCTCGAGACTCAAGTCTTGAGTTTTTGCAAAAAAGCTTTTGCAAAAGCTTGTTTTGCAAAAGAAAGAGAATGCCTTCAGGGAGGTTACAATCACCAATGGCTGGCCCTCAGCAGCCCTTGAAGCCCAGAAGTCAGATTGCCTAGGGGCTTATTGGGAGTGACCCCTTTGTTTCTCCAAAGCTCCTCCTGCCAAGCCCCCTAACTCTGTAAACCCCCCCTGCTTTCTGTCCCTGGGAAGGTGAAGTTGAGAAAACCCAGGCTCCCACCTTCTCACTTTGGCCAATTCAAATAAACCTTTCTCCATCTCCAAGCACGGATGTCTCAGAGTTTGGCTTGCTGTGCATTGGGCACACAAACATGAGATTAAGAGGATCTACAGTACAAAGGAGATTCTAAACGTAGGGTCAGGAACAATCAATGGGTGCACTGGGGTGAAGCCTGTGGTTTAACCTAAGGACAAATTTAATTCTCATAACTTCCTTCTATTGTATATCCTATTATTACTCTGTATTTTAGTTCTGTCTTGTTTGTACACTCCATAATCTGAACATAATTGACCAATGCTTATATAGATTTAACCATCATGTTACAAAAATTGCCCACTATTGTTTCTTGTATCTCATGCCTTCCTTCTAAGTATATTTTTCTTACGGAGATATATTTTCATACTTTTTTCAGCCAAAGTCTGTGGATCATATACGTTTCTTTGTCTGAAAATGTTTTTTATTTTATCCTCTTTTTTAACAGATATATGTATTATATACAAATATATATAGTATTTTGTTGGAGTATAACAGAGAAATGCATGTAAGACTGACATATACGGCTTGATAAATTTTTTGTTCAATGAACACATCCATATAACCCAAACTAGGGAAAGAGTTAGAACATTACTGCACTGTAGAATCTCTCTTCATGTCCCATTTCAGTTATTACTCCCCTAGCCCAAAATAACTATAGTTAATTACTTCTAACACCATAGATTTGGTCTGCCTGTTTTTGAACTTTATATAAATGGAGCTATGCATGTAGTCCTTCATTTGGGCTTCTTTCATTTCACATTATGATTGTAACATCCATCCATGTTTTATAGAGGGTTTCTTTTTGTTTTGTTGTTTGTTTTGCTTATTTTTTTATTTTTTGGTGAGAAGACTGGCCCTGAGCTAACATCTGTTGCCAATCTTCCACTTTTTGCTGAGGAAGATTGGCTCTGAGTTAACATCTATGCCATCTTCCTCTATTTTGTGTGTGGGATGCCACCACAGCATAGCTTGATGAGCAGTGCATCGGTCTGCACCTGGGATTTGAACCTGTGAACCCCGGGTCACCAAAGTGGAGCACGCAAACTTAACCACTATGCCACTGGGCCGGCCCCTGTTGTTTGCTTTAATTATCGTTGATGATATATTTCATTGTTTCATTATAACAGTTTATTTCACCATTGTACTGTTGTGGACATTTGGATTGTTTTCAGTCATAGGCTGGAATGTGAACATTCTTGCACCTGTCTTGGATGTGCATATATATACATGTTTTATAGAG
The DNA here is from genome assembly GCF_057802395.1 of Ceratotherium simum simum. NCBI lineage: Eukaryota > Metazoa > Chordata > Mammalia > Perissodactyla > Rhinocerotidae > Ceratotherium > Ceratotherium simum. The sequence goes on from NC_141909.1 coordinate 52,082,349, forward strand.
ATATATACCTAGTATATTAATATGTCCACCTTAAGTAGATACTGCCAAACTCTTTTCCAAATCAGCACTACCATTCTCTACCTCCACCGGCAGTGTAAGAGATTAAAAGATAGTTTTCAAAAGAGGGTACAATTATAACTCTCATACAGACATAAAAATGAACACATTAAACATTTTATTTAACAGCTTCAATGAGAGAAGTAGGCCAATGTTATAATCAATTTGAGAGAATTCAAAGAAAAAACACATTTACGTAGAGTTGAAAATAGCTCAAAGATAAGAAACGGTGATAGAATCAGATAACCAGAAAGAGCATGCCCTATGTAGACAATGTGTCATTGTAAAATAGCTTAAAGACGAAGAAAAACTAGAATCAAATGACTTATAAGAGTGTCCTCTAGATGATGTAGTTTTTCATTGAAACACATTTTTTTTTCTCCACAGAGAGTTCCAACTAATCCACAAACTCTCCAACACTTGTGAGTTTTTTTAATTTTAGCTATTTTGATGGCTATGCATTGTAGTTTTAATTTGGATTTCACTGATGATTTATAACTATGAACATGTTTTCATATGTTGATTGGCCCACTGACCATCTTCTCTGGTTGAAGGGCTATTGAAGATATTTGTCCTTTTATTCTAGTGTGTTGATTGTTTTTTACTAGTGCATTTCTACAATTCTTGAACTATTCTGGATACAGGTCCTTTGTCAGTATATGTATAAGTGTTCATCTGTGGTTTGCTTTTTCACTTGCTTAATGCCATCTTTCAATAAACAGAAGGAATGACATTAAAATATTCCTTGTTCAAATCTATTCTTAAATTCTATAATTTATTTTACATTCATTTGTTTGTCTTAGCATCTTGAAGATCTCTCTGCCTTTCTTATGGCTTCTAATTTTGCTTTTGACATATGTGCTATAAGTTTATTTATTATTTCTTTGCAGATCTCTGTGCTTGCTTTTAAGATCTATTTTTTCTTTGCTCAGAAGACCTTTATTCTGACTCTAGGGTTACACAATTTAAATAACTTATCTCAGGGTGTAGATTTACTTGTATTTAATCCACTTGGAATTCTTTGTATTTCCTAAATCTGAGTAATCAGGTCTTTCAGCAAAACTCTTTCAGCAATTATCTTCAGATTGACTTCTTAAAACCTTGCACTTCTCTCATTCTCTCTACTTCTCCTTCAGGAACTCATAGTAGACATTTGTTAGACATTTCATGATCACCTCCATGTCTCTGAATTGTTCATATTTTCTGTCTCTGCATTGCACTCGGTGTAATTTCTACAATCTGTTTTCCAGTTTGCTAATTCACTCTCCAGCTCAATATAATCTATTTAAACCCATCCTTTGTGTTTTAAATTCTGATGACAATATTCTTTAGTTTTAAAAGTTCTATGTGGTTCTTCTACTTTTCATTCTACAATTGTATTATTTTTTCAGATTCTTACTCTTTTCTTTTTTATTCTTTCATTATATCTTCAATCTTTTTTTACTGTGGTAAACACATAACAAAATCGACAATCTTAACCATTTTTAAGTGCATAGTACACTTGACCATGGTCAAATGACCTTTGACAAGGGTTCCAAAGCTACACGATGGAGAAACGATTGTCTTTTGAACAAAAACCATCTGGTCCTGGGCTTTTCTCTCTTGGGAGGTTTTGGATTACTCATTCAATCTCTTTACTGGTTATAGGTCTATTTAGATTTTTTATTTCTTCATGATATTGTCTTGGTATTCTATGTGTCTAGAAATTTATAGATTTCTTCTAGGTTATCCATTTTGTTGGAATATAATTGTTCATAGTTGTTTCTTGAGATCCTTTTTGGTACTGTGGCATCAGTTGTAATGTCTCCTCTTTCATTTCTGATTTTTTATTTTGAACTTCTCTCTTTTCTTCTTGGTATACTTAAGAGTTTGTCAATTTTAGTGATCATTTCAAAAAAACAATTATTAGTTTTTGTTTTTTTCTTTTTCTATTCTCTATTTTGTTTATTTCTGCTTTAATCTTTATTATTTCCATCTTATGCTAACTTTTGGTGTAGTTTGTTCTTATTTTTCCAGTCTTTGAGGTGTAAAGTTAGGTTGTTGATTTGAGATCTTTCTTCTTTTTTAATGTAGATATCTATTGCTGTAAACCTCCCTCTTAGTACTGCTTTTGCTACATCTCATAAATTTAGGTATGTTGTGTTTTCATTTTCATTTGTCTCAGTATATTTTCTATTTCCCCTATGATGTCTTTTTGACTCCTTAGTTTTTCAAGAGTCTGTTTAGTTTCCACATACTTGTGAATTTTCCAGTTTTTCTTTTGCTATTGATTTCCAGTTACATTCCATTGTGTTTGGAAAAGGTATTTCATATGATTTCACTCTTCTTAAATTTAAGATTTGTTTTGTGGCCTAACATGTGACCTATTCTGGAGAATGTTCCATGTATACTTGAGAAGAACATGTATTTTGTATATGTCTGTTAAGTCCAATTGGTCTACAGTGTTGTTCAAGTCCTCTGTTTTCTTATTGATCTTCTGTCTGGTTAATACATCCATTATTGAAAGTGGAGTGTTGAAATCTCCTACTATAACTATATTAGTGTCTATTTCTCCCTCTAATTCTGTCAATTTTTGCATCATATATATGGTTGCTCTCTGGTTAGGTGTATATTTATTTATAACTGTTATATCTTCTTAGAGAATTGATCCTTTATTTATTATTCCTGCTTTGTCCCTTGTAACAGTGTTGAGTTAGAGTCTATTTTATCTGATATAAATATAGCCACTCCTGCTGTCTTTCAGTTACCATCTGCATGGAATATCTTTTACCATCCTTCCACTTTCATCCTATGTATGTCCCTATAACTAAAGTGAGTCTCTTGTAGACATCATATAGTTGGATCTTGTTTTTTATCCATTCAGCCACTCTGTCTCTTGATTGAGGAACTTAATCTATTTACATTTAAAGTAATTACTGATATGGAAGGACTTACTGTTGGCATTTAAACAGTTAACAACTTAACTTCAATCACATCCATAAACTCTACTTCTTTATATCTCTCGGACGCCACCTTATGTTACTGATGTCACCAATTTCATTTTTTGATAATCTGTATTCATTAACATAGCTTTATTTTTATAATTATTTTATGTTTTTATCTTTTAAATGTTATGCTTAAAATAGAAGTGATTTATGCACAATCATTATAGTATTACAGGGTTCCATATTTGTATCTGTCTAAAATTTGTATATTTTCCTTTACCAGAGAGCTTTATATTTTTACACGTTTTCGTGTTGCTTTCCAGTTGCCATTTGTTCAACTTGAAGAACTCCCTTTAGCAATTCTTTGAGGCAAATCTAGTTACCATAAACTTTCTCCAGTTTTTTTTTATCTGGAAAGGTCTTTATTTATCCTCCATTTCTGAAGGACAGTTTTGTCAGTTTTGTTAGATATAGTATTATCAGTTGGCTGGCTGTTTTTTCTTTCAACAGTTTGACTATATCATCCAATCCCTTCTGGCCTGTAATGTTTTTGCTGGGAAAGGTCTGATAATCTTATGGGAGCTCTCTTGTACCTGATGAGTCGCTTTTCTCTTGTGGAATTCAAAACTGTCTGTGACTTTTGACATTTGGATTGTAATGTGCATTGGTGTGGACCTCTTTAGGTTCCACATATTTTGAACTTCTTGAATTTGGATGTCCACTTCCTTTCTTAGATTCAGGAAGTTTTGGGCCATCATGTCTTAAAAATAAGCTCTCTGCCCCTTTCACTCTTTCTCCTCTTTCTGGGTTCCCATATGGCCTATATTGGTCTGCTTGATGATGTCCCATAGTCCTTTAGTTTATCTTTCCTTTTCTTCATTCCTTTTCATCTTTGGTTCTTCTGACTTGATAATTTCAGATGAGCTCTCTTTGACTTGCTGATTCTTTCTTCTGCTTGGTCAAGTCTGCTGTTGAGCTCTGTAGTGAATTTTCAAATCAGTAATTGTATTCTTTAGCTCCATAATTTGTATAGTTTCTATCACTTTGATGATATTTTAATTTTGTTCATGCATCTTTTCCTTGATTTTATTTAGTTGTCCATCTGTGTTCTCTTGTAGTGCGCTGAACTTCAAGACAATTATTTTGATTCTTTATCAGGTAATTCATTGATTTCCATTTGTTTAGGATTGCTTTCTAGATATTTATTTTGTTTCATTGATTGTGCCACGTTTCCCTGTGTGTCTTGTTATTTTTGTTGTGATTTGTGCCTTTGAAAAATCAGCCACTTCTCCCAGTTTTACAGATTGGCTTCATACAGGGAAGACCTTCACCAATCAGCCTGGCTAGAGATTCTGGGGGCCTCTCAAATCTTTTATGGTGATTCATCTTCTCTGGGCTTGTGTTTGTAATTTCCTAATTTGGGGGGGGTTTGCTGGTGTCTTTTTTAGGAGGTTGTAATCTCTTCCTCCCTCTGGTATCTCTGATACTGCAGGCTCTCTGGAACTGCCATAAACTGCTGAACTCTCTTTTTTTCTCTACCGCTGCAAGGCATCCAAAGTATACTATTTCCATCAGTTCTCCAAATCAGGAGTAAGAAACCAGTCCCTCAGGCAGCCCCTCCAAAAGCCAAAATGTTGGACATATGGTCCACTCATCTCTTTCTTTCCTGAGGGAAAAGATGTGAATTGGGCTCTTCCACCCGATGTCAGTGAACTGTGCCGGCTGGGGGGAGGGACTGATGCAATTGAAATGAACTGGCTTTTCTTACTGTTTCAATGTGGCTGTTCTCGGCCTTGAGCTTTCCCCAGGTAGTGCAACGTCCTCAATGGTTTCTGGAGTTTTCATAAAATCTTTTTTGACCATTTATATTTGTTAAGTCAGTGTCTCTTTAGGGCAACAAGGTTTGGGGCTTGCCATTTGGCCATCCTGCTAATGTCACTCTCCTGTCTTCAATGATTTTTAGCATACTGTTTTAATATTATTTTCAAATTATTTATCTTATGATTTTTTTGGTGGACTCTTGCTACTGTTTGTTTTCTCAGCTGAGTCTTATTTGGTGTATATTTCTTTCTTGTGTATTTATGACTTGGTATTGTGAGCTCACCATCTCTGACTGAGATTACTATTCAGCCTGAGTTGAGGTCTTGTGCATGCATAGCAATTTTGCATGCTTCAACTAGTTGATACTACTAGCAGAAGGCCAATCTTAGGATAATACCCTGCATAGTAGACTCCTGGATCATGCAAGTAATATAAATATAAACCCACATAGGATGTGAAATACATTCCTGTACTCACAAATTCTCAGAGAAACCTTTCAACTTGGTATAGTTACTCAGACCTAAGACAGAACTGGCAAATCTCTTTGTCATCACCCTGAGTTGGTAGTCAAATTTTCCTTCCTTTTATTAAAATTTTCAAGTTCTAATCTTAAAATCAAAAAATGTATTCTTTTATACCAGTGTCTTCTCAAAGATTGCTTCTTAACCAGAGCAAAGGTATTTCTTATGCCATAATTTTTCTTCTACTACTATACTCTATTCTACTGCCAACATATAAAATTAATCAATATCATTACCTTCCTTTTGAGTAATGTAAGGCACTTAGAACACCTTAACATCAATCACTCCTAACTTACAGATTATAGCTGTCTCATATTTTTGATACATGCTTCTTAAAATTTCACAAAATTTTATTATTTTTGCTTATTATAACCCATGTTTATTTAGCCATATACTTCCTACTTTCTTTGCTCATAATTTTTGCTTGCATGTGCAATCATTTTGTTGAAAGTACATGTATTAGAATTTCCTTTAATGTGGGTCTGTTGATGATAAAATTTCTTGGGTTTGTTTGTCTGAAATTACCTTTTTTGTATCTCTATTTTGAAAGATATTTTCACTTATAAGATTTTAGATGAACAGTTATTTTATCTGAATACATTGAAAATATCTTTTCACTATCTTTTGGTTTTCTTGAGAATTCACTTTTCAATCAAAATTTCATTTCCTCAAAGATGATCTGTTTTATTTTCTCTTCTGCTATAAAGATCTTGCCTTTGTATTTGGAAGTTTTCAAATTCACTACAATGGGTACATACATGAGTTTCAGACCCTATTTAGAATATAAGGATAAAAGTTTATAATTTCTGGACAATGTTCAACCATTTCTCTTAACTTATCTTGAAACTTTTTTAGTTCTTTGTCTCTCCATGTTATAGTCTGATTAATTTTGTCACTAACTCTCTCTTTAGCTGTGGCTAAACTGCTGATAAAACTACCCATTAAATGTTTAATTTAACACATTATATTTTAATTCTAGGAATTCTATATGGTTGCTTTTTCCAATATTTTTGGTCATTTTAATAATCTCTTACTCCATACTGTTATGTTGAATCTACTTTTAAATTTCTTTTATCATTGCTATGGTCTGAATGTCTGTATCCCCCCAAAATTCATATGTTGACATCCTAAACCCTAAAGATGATGGTAACAGGAGGTGGGGCCTTTGGGAGGTGATTAGGTCATAAGAGGGAGCCTTCAAGAATGGGATTAGTGCTCTTACAAAAGAAACTCCACAGAGCTTCCTAGGCCCTTCCACCATGTGACAACACAGTGAGAGGGCGCTATCTATGAACCAGAAAGTGGCCCTCACTAGACACCAAATCTGCCAGTACCTCAATCTTGGACTTCCAGCCTCCAGAACTGTAAGAAATAAATTTCTTTTATTTATAAGCTACTCAGGCCTTTATATACAAGCTATATTTTGTTATATAGCAGCCTGAACAGAACAGACTAAGATAATCATATTGCATGTATATTATATTCTGGAACTGATACTTCTTGTATGTAAATTCTTAGCAGATCTGATTCTGCTGTTGTTTCTGCTGAATGCAATACATGATGACTTGTTTCCTTGAATGTTTTGAAATTTCTCACTCTGAGACCTCATATTTCTTAAAATTTTATCTGTGAAAATTATCTGAGTCGTGGTATGAAATGTTAATACTTCCAAAGAGAATTTTTTTTTTATCCGCCAGGTATCTGTCTTGAGTTTATCAGATGTGCCACGTAACATGGATTTGGGTTGCAAATCCACCTGAGGTCCAGTTTTTAGATATGAATTTTCAAAGGAGATTTCTCTCATCTCATCTCAGCACCAAGGTTCAAGATGTACCTTTCCTGCAGTGGAATCTCATAGGGAACAGGTTTATTGGTAATCACCTATACACCGGTAAAGTAATCCTTTCTGGTGTTCCTATGCCATTTTCACCACATGCAACATAATAAGCTTAAGGCCTAAGCCAACTCCACTGCTCCAAGAGATCTGCTTTTACTTGCGTTTTGACCTGTAAGTATGCTTTATATTCTTGTTAGCTCATTAATGCATCTTAATATATTCAATAAGGGGGGAGACCAGATCACAAAATCTATCAGACTATTAGAAAAAAATGGCAGTGTTTTCTTTCTAGTATACATTTTTACTAAGCATGAAGCCCCTCAAAGGGTCCAGCTTTAAGTAGAGTGGCCTCAGTTACAACTCTCAAATATGAGGGCTTCACATCTTTCCCCTGGCTTATGTGGGCATTAGAGCCTCAGCACACATGTTACCTAAACCAACACCCTCCCATCATTCTCACCCTCTTTCCCCAAATAAGACATTTGCAGGGTTTTAGTTTCCTCTTTGTTTTTATTCCCTGGACATTCTAATTACTTTATTTAAAGTTCAGTCTGCATTTAAAAAGACCATTTATGATATTTTATAATTATTCTTATAGCATTCCTAGACTTTTATAGCAGATGTATAATGAGGTTATATATTCTACTAGATTGTCCCTTAAAATTTTGGCACACTTATTTACTGAAAGTCAATGGATTAAAAAATAGAATTACATTTGCAAATTTAAAAATAGCCAATTATATGGCTTCATTCAACTGACTTTTATCAAGGCATTTTGTACCATATAGAATTTATATTCCCTTGAAAATTGAATATAGTATCTTGCACATTTTTTATAATAATTTTTATGGGATTTTTCTTTCAGTTTGCAATGATATTGTCATGTTTATGGAAAATATTCTATCCATTTTCTCTATCACAAATGTTCCATTTCCATCCCAAGTGAAGTACAGCAATACGATTCTGGCGCTAACCACCCTTAGTGTCAGACTCCACAGGTTTAAATGCTCAGTTCTCCATAAGCCTTCCCTCACTTCAGATGCCAACCACAAGTCTCAGGGGCACCCACACTTCTGCCTGATCAGTTATAAGTTCAGGGTTTCCCACGAATCCCTCAGCTTCAACAATTCGCTGGAATGACTCACAGAATTCGAGAAAGCACTATATTTAAGATTATAGTTTTATTACAAAGTATACAACTCTAGAACAAACAAATAAGAAAGAGACACAAAGAAAAAGGTCGGAGAGTCCCACACACAGAGCTTCTGTGCCCTCTTCCAGAGGAGTCTGATGTATCCCCTTCTCTGTACATCAGTGGGTTCAATCACTGAGAAGCTCCACTGAGCCTCTGTGTCCAGAGTTTTCATGGAGGTTTCATTATGTAGGCACAATTAATTAAATCACTGGCCATATCATGTAACTCAATCTCCAGTCCTCCTCCCCTCCCTGGAGGTCAGGCTGGCCCAAAGTTCTAACCCTCTAATCATGCCACTGGCCTTTCTGGTGAGGAGTCCCTATCCTGAAGCTATGTAGGGGCCCAGGATGAGTTACCTCATTGTCATAACAAAGACACTCATGACTCAGGAATGCTGTGGGCTTTTGAAGCTCTGTGCCAGGAACAGGGACCAAGACCAGACATATTCTTTATTACACCACAATCATATATACCAAAAATATCATAAAATACATTAATCTATGAAGTACCACAGAAAAACAGATAATAGAAGTAATGAATAGGTCAATTCATTCCTAATATATATTAATACTTGTGTGTAATTCTAAATAGTCTAGGTGCAAATTTACAATTTTAACATCATCTTTTACATGTGTACAGTGCTTAAATGTTAAAAAAAAAAAGAGGTTCTCATATACTATATCATTTCATTATGTCCAGTTTGCGAACTAAGTATTATAAATGCCATTTTTATAGATAAATTAAGATTTAATGACTTGCCTAAACTCACAAAAATGTAGCAAATCTAGAGTCAAATTGACTCTAAATTAAGTGATCTCCAGCTAATATCATAGCTGCCTCCTTAATGCCTGTGATTTTTATCAGATAAAATACAATGCATCTTTTGTTTATTATTTTGTTTCTATGCTCCCACACCACCATCAACAGAGATGAAGTCATCTTTGCCTTTAAATTCCTTCAGTCCTCTGACCACAGCCAATTAATACTGTTGTTGCTTTGACCAGAGGGACGGATGTTAATTTGGCTAAGAAGCACATGGTGATTTGCTTATTGTAAGTTAGAAGCTAGCTAAAGAAGCTAACAGTAAAGTAAAAAACTGGTGTGTTCCTTACTCTCACGGAAGGCCTCTACTGAGTTTGATTTAATGCAAGGGCAGTACTGCATAATGAATACTGCATTTTCCATTTCTATAGTGAACTAAAATAACCTATTGTGAGTCTTAGAATGTAATAATCCATACATTATTACGTTTTATTGATAGGATTTTACATTCTGAAATCCACTCAGGCATATCCAACCCCAAATACTTTTAACCAAAGTTAATTCTGTGCATGAAATTTATTATATACATCATCACGCTTTTTACCTAACTGCACAACATTTAATTTCATGACCGTAATGGAACTGTAGACATTAGCTCCATTTCCATATATTGGATAGGAAAAAAATAAAATTTTCTTTTTAATATGATTGAGTGTGAATTGTTACACTATGGCACTTAATTGAAACCAATACTAAGTTAAAATGATTCCTTCTTCCAGACCCTTAAAAAAGTAGAGGTGATGGGTCAATTAAAATCAAGAGGTTATAATTCATCAAACAGCATTTAGGCCAGTAGATATTCTATGTAGGGCAAACAAAAAATGCCTTTCTTTTATATTTTTAGTTAATAATCAATTTTAATGTCTAGAATTTAAATAAGCATCTGATTTTTCTTCCAATATATGCAAAGGGTATTTTGACATAGAGAAGTATAGCAAAGTAAGACATATTGTAATAATTAACTGAATTATTCCTGGCAGTCCGTGAACAATTACAGAATTAATAACCACCCAACCAAACGGTGTTATGTTGGAATAAATTGACCGACAAGGTTTCTCAGCTAGGAAATGAAGCTCAGATAGATCATCAATAAAAACGGTTGTGATGAGCATACTTGTGAGAACTCCAGGGTTTTACATTTACAAAATATGGCTGTGGTAACTGTGCTTAATGATTGGAAGAAGGTATTTAAAAATTCATTTGGAATATTTTGCCCTTTTTAATTTCGTGCTGAAAGACATAATGTTTGATGGTCACTAATGTACCATACAATCTACATTTAATTCAATACCTGTAAGTTCTGAAAGCTACTGAGAAACAGTCTATCCTACATAAAGAAAAAAGCAAAAGGGAAAAAAAAAAAATAAGAGCTGCAGTTTGTTTGTGCCACACGCATCCATATTAAGAATGATATTGGATAAAAAATAGAGATAATTTTGAGAATGAAGGATGCCATATGCCATAGTATGAGATAGTACGTAAGCTGATATGAGATTATATAACCTGCCTTACGAATACATTTATTAAAAGGTTTGACTTAAAAGAAATAACTAAAAGATCAGCTATAGTACTATTTACATTTTTATTTTACTGTACTGTATCTACAGTTTTTGTAGATAGCTGATCTTCTGGAGGGCAGAAAAAAATATTAAGGAAGGAGCAAGAGTAAAGGAAGGAAGTTTGGGATATTGAAAATGTCACTGATGTGAATGTCTTAACATATTTCCAGACTAATTGGGTTCATGAGTATATGATAACTAAAATCATATTCTGCTGCAAACAGGAGGAATTAATTTATAAACTACTTTCAACTCTCTCCTTACTCTGTCCATTCTTCTCAGCAGCCTAAGTCACAGCTTCCAGTACTACTAATATGCACCTATTTCTCTCTGCTTTTTTCCCTTTTTTCTTGACTATATCCACTGCGATGCCCCATAAATACTTCAAACTCAATGTGTTCAAAACTAAAATTAGCACTTGTCCCTCAAATCCCTTCTTCTATGTTCTCTACCAGTTCACACTAGAGTGGTATGTTTCCTCATCCTTATTCCTTATATCCAATTAGCCCCCAAATCCTCTCATTGCTGCTATCATCTGCTTTGGTATTGTCCACTTTTCTCTACCTGATTTTCACATTTTCTCAAAGCGCCTCCATGTCTCCAATCTCACCTCATTCCAACCCATGCTCACATTATTGTCAATATAACCTTGTCAGTCTTTTCCTTAAAACTTCAAAAATCCAAAGGTTCAGTATAAAATGCAAGTTACTCAACACAAGATATAAGGCCCTCATGAACTGAGTCTTGCATACCACTTCAACATCAGGTTTCCCCACTTTCTCTCTTGCCCATAAGCTCATCATACTGGTTTAACAGAAGTTTCCTGCAAGGGCCAAGTCCACTTAGAGGTCTTTGCCTTTGCACATACTGCTTTCTCTGTCCAGAAAGTCCTTCTCTTCCCCTCCTCTGTGCCCACGGCTCTATCTGTTTAATGCTTACTGATACTAAAATCTAAATTCAGAAGTTACCTTCTCTAGAAAACTTTTCCTGATCCCACTTCCATCCCTATCTGAGCTAAATGCTTCTCTCCTAAAGACATGGGGTTATCTCTACTAGAGTAATTTTCAAAATATTATCACCATTGCTAATGCTATTTGTGGCCCTTCCAACTAGACAGTGAATTCTCATAGCCGGCAGGTTCCCCAGGAATCAGACTCTGAAGTACAGATGTGCATGCAGGAAGTTTATTGGAGAGTGTTCTGTTCTCAGGATCAAGAATTGTGGGGGAGTAAAAGAAGCAGGGTTGGACAGAGAGAGAAGTTGAACCACGAATTGATGCAATTACAACAAAAGCTTCAGCCAATCTTATGGGGAGCTCTGAAGTTGGGATGGCCCTTCAGAATTTTCCCAAATTGAAGGCAAGAGAAATAATCTCCATACTGACCAGTCACTGGATGTGGGCTTTCTCTGAGAAATGAGCACGACTTTGGATGAGGTGGATTTCTTCAGCCATGGGCAAGGCCCAAAGAGAGACTTAGCTAAGAGCTGTCAGCCACCAACATTCTTAGCAGCTGGGGTGATGGTATACAGGCAGAAAGGGCACCGTGGAATCTGCCACAGCTCCTTAAAGACAAAAACTTTTTCCCATTCATTTTTATGTGCCCCTGGACTAGCAGAGCCCCTGAGTTATAGGATGCATTCAAAAATAAATGTTTATTGAATGAATGCATAGTATGATTTTTAGTCAAATTCATCTTTCTGAAAGCAATCTGTGCTGCAGATACCTTATGTTCAATCTGAAAATAAGGACCAAAGAAAATACAAAGTGTAGAATAAATAGCTTTTAATCTAACTGCAGTCCCTTGGCTTCTTAGAAGACTCATAACGATCTTCTGTCTTTAATCTCCCCAACAGAATGAAAAGTTAAAAACACAGCAACCAAGACTGAAATACAGAAGAAAAGTCTTTATGTTAAAAATACATTCATATAGTTTTTCATTTGAAGAAAATGCAAGGCTGCAGCGTTCCTCGTATTAGTTGAGTCCCAACATTCTGCTCTTATTTACATTTGCTAAAACAAGCCAATGAGGTGGCCAAGGGCAGACGTGGATGGTTATATTGGAAGCTCCCACACAGGCAAATGAGATAGGCCAAATCTGAAATGCCATTGTTAAACACTATACATGTTTCATGCCTCAATTTTACCCGAGAAATAGAGAAAAACAGGAAAAATGACACAAATTTGATTCAGGCTTACTAAAATTTGGCAGAGACACATGATGAGAAAGACTAGGGGTAATGAGATGGCTGGGATTGGCTGCTGTGAAGAGAAGATGACGATCAGCAGCTATTCAGTAAGTTAGGATCTAAGAGATCAAGGTGTCAATTGAGACACCATCAAAGAAGATGAAAAATCACTGAAGATAATAACAGGTGGTGAGGTAGAGAGAAAAAACATAAGTCAGGTACTGAAGTCATTGAGTTTGGGGAAGTGGGTCCTTTTGGGATCCAATAAGAGATATAGTTGCAGTGATTCAAAAGTCCATAAGGAAGACTTGTAAATCAACTCTTGACAAGCAGGAGAGAAAAGAGGAAAATATTCCTTCTCCCATACCTCCACTCACCAAATGAGAGAGTTGTAACCATGAGCCCCACCTCGTAGAGGGCGTTCAACAGGAAAAGTGTGTGGAACAGTCAGGGAAGATCCAAACCCCCATAGGTCTTAACACGCTTTGATTTACATAAGAATCACACAGGAGTACAGTCAATTTTGCTATAATAGTTGTTTTGAAGTGTGAGTTTGTTCCAACATTATTGGTATATTAGGTAACCATTTGAGCATAATGCAAATTTCACTTTTGCTTATGTGAGATTTCTTCTGGAGAAACACAGGTGAATTCCAAAAATTGCACCCAACTGAACTGAGCCACTTTGGAATGCACAAAATGCACACAACCACACACTTGAAATTTCTACCAGCTACCTCACTTCACCACACGTGTTATGAGCCAAAATCGTGCACATCTGGTATTACAACTTTCTACTCAATTTCAGAAAACACTCCTTACATTACTTACCAATAACACAAGCTGCAACTCTCCTGACACCCACATCCACAAGCAAAGTTTAAGTCTTTTTAAGGGTATAGGGCCATTTCTATTGCAGTATTTACGTATTTCTTAGCCATTTAACATATGTCAAACTGTACTGCTGTGTTTCCCATCTTTTTTAATGTATCACTAATGAAGTTTTTGAGTGCTGTGTTCCTTATTCCACTTTTCTCATAAGCCCTGTGGTTTTTATTGTGTGGTTTTGTATAGTGCAGTGATTTTCAGGAGCACATGTGTTGCATTATATCAGAACTGACTGTATTTGTTTAAAAATGCTGATACTTATGGTTTATTCCAAGATTCTGATTCAATATGTTTGGTGTGGGACCAGTGTAGTGGACAGCTTTTTTCTCTCTTTTTCGTACAAGTTTCCAAATTTTCTTCCAATTTTGGATGAGTACGCCATTATTCAAACTTAGGAGAAATTAAGACACAGATATGTAGCCAATGGATGTTCTTACTTGAGACAGGAATTTGGAATGCCCTGAGAATGAATCCAGAAAAACAAAAAGATGACTGAGAAGTTATTCTCAGAGACAGTAGAAGCTATGGCATCAAGAATAGAGTGGAGGCAGTGATAAAAGTCCAGTAGCCATGGTGCCAGAGGTGGAATCCAGCCATACTCATCACCACAGCATGGCTCTGCTGCCCAACCATCATTAGTTCTTCCCTATTCTCCAAGCCTTGGTTTCTGGCCTCTATGTCGACTTTGTGAGCTACTCAACAGCCTACTCCTGATAAACTTCTTTTCTGTTTAGGAAAGCCATGCCTTCAAAAATAAATCCTGACACTAATTCATCCTCGGATCTAACATTATAACAAACACTCTGATGATTCTGACAAGGGTGCTCTGTAGAATTCCAATTGAGAATTATTGTTCTTAAATAGATGACAGAACTATTATTTTGAAGTAGTTCAACATTGCATTGTTTAAATTGACCAGCCATTTAATTTTTTTTCCCTTTTTCTCAGATGTATGTTACCAATCATTAGAACTTTCTTTAAAAATGTGAACTTTTCCACATCCAGGCAGAGGAAATGTTTCTGGAGACATTCACGCATTGGAACTGGGAGGGTGGGAAACAGACAACACTTTCTTCCTCCACTTTCCTCAACTTTGATTACTTTCTCTAGGCCAGAATATTAAAGTTACCAGTTTTCTAAGCCATCATACTTTGTACTAACAGAAAAAGACCTGGTACCTATGAAAACTACAAAAAAGAATAAAATCTTCTGGTAAGTTTTTGTTCATCAAAATTATTTATATCCCTTGAAAAGCATCAATTTGAGGGCAATAAAATTTTATTTTAGAATGAATCACAGTGTCATTCATTTTCCCCAGTAACTCATGTCTACTCCCTCAAAATATTTCCACTTTTTAAAATCCAGCTCCTTTGTAGGTGGAAACATACAGCGAAGCAGGTTATGTTTTATGAGTTATTTCAGTTCAAGATACTGATTTCATTGTCTGTTAAAAAATATACTGCTTGTTCTTTGTATCTCTAATGATTCAGAAAGTAGCACAGTTAAATACTGGACAGCTGTTATATCTCGTATGTGTAAGTGATATGTTCTTGCAAAACTGCACATTCCTTGATTATTTATATCGTGTTTCATAACAACTAACAAGCTGTGTGAGTGGGCTTCAGTTTCCTCAACTGTAAAATGAAGGGGCGGCAATCAATGACTTCCCTGGTCCATTCTAGTTCTAATACACTATTGTTTATAATAAACACTAACAGAAGTTTATCGTATGCATCCTTATTTCTTATTCAAAATGATTAATCCATTAATTGTTCACATCGTAAACAATCATCTCCTAATTACTTTTTTAAAATACAAATCCCTATTTTCCATTTCCAAGTTGACTTAAACTAGAGTTCAAAGATTTTTATTGTAATCCTGTGCATTATAATCATTAATTTTACTGCCACTGAATATTCAAAGGTAATCCCTTCTCAAAGAGCAAGTTACACAGCATATTTAAAACAGTGGTGAGAAATCACATCACTAAACCCTTATAGTGAAAACTCAATTATCTGGCAATTGTAGTAAAATTGGTCATTTTGTATACTGAATTTTTTTTTTTTTTTTTTTTTTTTTTTTTAAGATTTTTTTATTTATTTATTTTTTCCCCCCAAAGCCCCAGCAGATAGTTGTATGTCATAGCTGTACATCCCTCTAGTTGCTGTATGTGGGACGCGGCCTCAGCATGGCCGGAGAAGCGGTGCGTCGGTGCACGCCCGGGATCCGAACCCGGGCCGCCAGCAGCGGAGCGCGTGCACTTAACCGCTAAGCCACCGGGCCGGCCCTGAATTTTTAAGTTAATAGCATCAGCACCTACATGGTAAACCCCTTCGCAGAAATGTCTCTACTTTCAATTAATAGATGCCTTTAGGAAGAACATACTAATTTACTCTTTTATGAAAAATTAGACAAAACTTGAGAAATAAAGTTAAAAAGTGGGAAATATCTTTTCTTTTTTGTAAGACAAATTATATATTCATTTGGTTTTTAACAGACTTTATTTTTAGAGCAGTTTTAGGTTCACAGCAAAATTGAGTGGAAAGTACAGTGATTCCCCATATCCCCCCTGACCCCACACATGCATAGCCTCCCCGATTATCAAGCTCCCTCACCAAAGTGGTACATTTATTACAATTGACGAGCCTACACTGACAGATCATACTCATCCAAAGTCTATAGTTTACATTAGGGTTCACTATTGGTGTTGTATGTTCTAGGAATTTGGACAAATGCGTAATGACATGTATCCATCATTGTCATACAGAGTATTTTAACTGCCCTAGAAATCCTCTGTGCTTGGCCTATTCATCCCTCCCTCCCCACTAACCTCTGGTAACCGCAGAAATGTTTACTGTATCCACAGTTTTGCCTTTTTCAGAATGTTACATAGTTGGAATCATACAGTACATAGTTTTTTCAGACTAATAGAGAGCCTAGACCACAACTTGGGCCTCCTCACTCCAGTTCCAGCACCTTCTTTACTGTACAAGGGTTTGGTAATGCTGCCCATTTGCCATAGCCAGTGGGCAGTTGTCTTATGGCTTAGGGAAAGCACATCTTTCAATATCATTCAGGAGTGAAAGCCATTTAAGTATGATCTAAGGGAATATACTGAGATTGAGTCACTATTCTATTGATTAAAGCCCTCAGACTAAGTGAGGTTGTATGTTAAATTGTAGACTTTTGTCCAGAAAAGAAGCAAATAATTTCTGCCTTGTGGAATGGACACCTCCAAAGATTATGGTTTATTACACTGTAAGACATTCACTCGTTTTGTATCTAAGCCAGAAATATTCCCAACTTTTCTGATTAAATTGCACACACACACACACACACACACACACACTCATATACACCTTGCTTCTTGAATGCTCTTTGGTTTCTTGAATGCTTCTTGAATGCTGAATGGTTTTAATAGCTTATTGATTTTCTCATTAATTAATGAGCTGAATAAAATTTCTGACATGTTTATTTTATATTTATATGAGAGTCATCATATTGCCCTTTTGAAAAATGGACTTTAACAATTCATTCATTGAAAATGCTTTTAACATATAACACACTTCAGTCACACTGCTGCAAGCCACGTGAAAGAAACAAACAAATAAAAGTCAATTCTAGCCCTAGACAATCTCACAATCTGATCAAACAGCTAACTAGAGAGCAAAGAGATAAATGCCCTGGCAGAAGGTTGATCAAATTGCCACCAAACTGAGGGAATCTTACCCCGACTGGATTAAAAAGAAAAAAAAAGATTTCAAAAAGGAAGTGGCATTTGGGCTGATCATTAAAGAGTAAAATGGACTCTCAGCATATTGCGTAGAAGTGGAGGGTTACTTCTAAGCTCAGTACATAACGCAAAAATCATTCATAAACAAAATTACCCTTGAGGAAACTCTTACACTCACCCATGAGGGGTAGTATACATTTTGTATATATAATCCTGCATGGTACTAGGGCTGCAAGGATGCCTAATGTATATAGGGACGTAGGGTAAATAATCTCAGAGAGAAACCATATTCAGAAATCTAATCACTCAAGTGTTTTGTTGTTAGGAAAATTTGAGTGAAGTTATGGCTTTTTCTGTTCCTTGTTGTCGTTTTCTTCCTGTAGACTCTTCTTTTAACTCTTTTCTATAGACCAGTTCTTTTAACTCTTCATTAGGCATTGTTTTTCTGTGAATAATTCTGCACATAGAAGCCATCACAAACAATTTCATGGCCAGCTGAACAATATATTTCACTTCTTCATTAATTGTCAGGAATATATTGATATTACTCACATATTTTTTCCATTGATTTTGGCCAACAGACATTTACTACTTTAGATTTGATTGCATCTATTGCCTGGGTCATACACTCTCCTTACCAAACAGAAGAGAAAAATTCACAAACTGTACAGGTTTCTTAGGCTATTATTTGTAATTTATTTTGTGCCTGTGTGGTGAACTAGGGGAGGGAGGATGTTTGCTTTTCTCTAAGTATGTTTATTTGAATTTAAATAAGTTAAGTGTGTTTATGTACCATGGAACTGCACTGTTACAGAGAAGCTACCAAAATGTATATAAGCAAAGAGAATAGTATAAGTAACAGCCAGTGGCTTGAATCTATAGGGCAAGTTTGAGTAACTAGGAAAATCCTGGATCGGGTGTGATCATCTCTTTTTTTTTTTTTTTTTTGCTTTATTGAGATATAATTGACACTTAGCATTGTGTAAGTGTGAGGTATATAACATGTCAATTTCACACACCTACATATCGTGAAATGATTACCATGGTAGGGTTAGTTAACACCTCCATCACCTCATACAATTACCATTTCTTTTTTGTGATGAGAACATTGAAGATCTACTCTATTAGCAGCTTTCAAGTATATAATGCACTTTTGTTAACTATAACCACTTTGCTGTACATTAGATCCCAGAACTTATTCATCTTACACTGGAAGTTTGTACGGTTTGACCAACATCTCCCCATTTCCCCCACCTCCAAGGCTCTGGCAACCACCATTCTACTCTCTGTTTCTATGAGTTCAGCTTTTTTAGATTCCACATATAAGTGATATCATACATTATTTTTCTTTCTCTGACTTATTTCACTTAGCATAATGTCCTCAAGGTTCATCCATGTTGTTATAAAAAGGTAGGATTTCCTTCTTTCTCATGGCTGAATAATCCATTCTCTATATATACCACATCTTCTTTATCCGTTCATCCATAAACAAACATTTAGGTTGTTTCCTTATCTTGGTTATTATGAATAATGCTGTAATGAACATGGGCACAGAAATATCTTTTGGAGATGCTGATTTCATTTTCTTTGGATTTATATCCAGCAGTGGGATTGCTGGATAGTTCTCCTTTTGATTTTTAAAGGAACTTCCATACTGTTTTCCACAGTGGCTGTACCAATTTACATTCCCACTAACAATGCACAAGAGTTCCTTTTCTCCACATCCTCACCAACACTTGTTATTGCTTGTCTTTTTGAGGACAGCCATTCCAACAGTTGTGAGGTGATATCTCATTGTGGTTTTGATTTGCATTTCCCTCATCATTAGTGATGTTGAGCATCTTTTCATGTACCACTTGGCTATTTATATATCTTCTTTGGAAAAATTTCTATTCAGTTCTTCTGCCCATTTTTTAATCAGATTATTTGAAGTTTTTGTTTGTTTGTTTTTCCTATTGAGTTGCATGAGTTCTTAATATTTTTGGATATTAACCACTTAGCAAATATATGTTTTGCAAATATTTTTTCCCATTTCGTAGGTTGCCTTTTCATTTTCTTGAATATTTCTTTTTTTTTCTTTTTGTGAGGAAGATCAGCCCTAAGCTAACATCTGTGGCAAATCCTCCTTTTTTTGTTGAGGAAGATTGTCCTTAGGCTAACATCCATGCCCATCATCCTGTGCTTTATATGGGACACCACCACAGCATGGCTTGATAAGCAGTGCATTGGTCTGCACCCGGGATCCGAATGCATGATCCCTGGGCCACCAAAGTGGAGCACTTGAACTTAACTGCTATGCCACCAGGCTGACCCCTGTTGAATATTTCTTTTGCAATGCAGAAGCTTTTCAGTTTGATGTAGTCCCACCTATTTATTTTTGCTTTTGTTACTTGTGCTTTTGTTATAAATTGTTATATGTAGTTTAATAAAAATTTAATCTGATAATAAATTCAATAAAGGAAGGAGAAGTAGTACTATTAAACATAAAATGTATAAAAATGATATTCTAGAAAATTATTTTATAAAGACTCTCACTAGATATATAATTTGGAATTATTTGCTCAAAAATGGAATATGTCACATCAAGATAGCGCCAATATTTTAAAAAACTTATTAAAAGGTATTATTAAATTGACAACTACTTCTAATTTAGATTTTAATTAGTGGGGCTAAAACCTATCCAAACCCAAAATAATATGTGTGAAACACTTCCTACAGCTTAAAACCATTCTTATGTGGTTATTTAAAAACAAACAAAACACTGACAAAAGATTATAAACATAACACAGACGTAAATGCAAGAACTTAAACTATAAACAGTCTTAAAAAAACAAAGAAAAAAATCTATGTTACAATAGGATGAAAAAACATTTCTTTGATATGGCTCCAAAACCATAATCCATTAAAAAAAATAAAAACATTGATAAATATGACTTCATCTAAATTAAAACATTTTTTGAAAGTCACTTGTTAAGAAAATGAAAGATAAAACACAGACTTGAAATTATTTGCAAACACACATCTAATAAAGAAATTTTATCTTGAATATATAAAGAATTCTTATAACTCATTAATAAAACTAACTAATAAAAAAGACAACAAAAGATTTGAATAAACACTTCACCAAAGTGGCAAGGAGCACATGATAAAATACTTAAAATCATTAGTTCTTACAATAAATATGTTGTACACTTAAAATGGGAAAATTTAATGATATACAAATTATAACTCAATAAAGCTGTTTAAAAAAATAAGCCAGATTAATTTTTTTAAGCACTCTCTGTATCAGGATATTTTCTAACAGCCTGTCTTTTGTTTCACCAATTTTCTCTTTTGCTGTGTCAAATCAACTAATCTTTCAACTGATTTCTTAATTTCACCTATTGTATTTTTCAGATATAGACTGTCCGTTAGATTTGTCTTCACAAACATCGGTTCTCTATTGAAACTGCCCATCTCATTATCAATTTTTGGAAACATATTAATCACAGTTAATTACTGCTCTATTCTGATAACTCTAATAAATTGATTATCTGTGGGTCTATTTCTCAGGTCTAGTATTTTTCTTGTTTTTTTTTCTTGATTTGGTACTGTCTCCTGGCATGTCTGTTAATCTTTATTGAATGCCAGATAATGTGTAGAAACAGCTGTAGAGGTTCAGTGTGTTGTTTTCTTGCTCCAGATGGGATTAGTTTTCTCCTAGGAAACAATTGGAGGGCAGGAATATCACCTTGATCCCATCATAAATTGAATTAATTTGAAGCTAATTTCTAGTTTTATAGATACAGGCTATTTTTTGCTTGATCATATTTTTAGGATGTAGCCCTTCGGGGATGTTATTAAATGTCTGGAATATTTACTAGGGTTCCTCTTTATGGGTGGACTTTGAATTCCATTTTTGGTTTTTGTCTCCCCAGCGCTATGAGACCATCAAAATCCTCACCTACCTTCTTAACCTCTTAGCCGATGGGTTCTTTATTCTTATTTCCTATAATCCAGCAGAATTTATGAAACTACAAATACTTTGAGAAAAGATTGCCAGAAGATAAATTTTCTGTTGCTTCCTTTTCTCCAGAATCTTAGTCACTGAAATCCCAGCTGCCTTGGTCACCCTATATTCTATTTTTGCCTCCCTGATCCCATGAGATTGTCAAAAGTTCTAAGCCATGACTTTCTGCTGGCATGTTAGCCTGTGCTGCTTATGAATAGACAAGAGCCTAAAAGTGGCAGAGTGTCGGGCTCTTCTCAAGATGTTTCTGCTTTTCCCTATAACTTGGCCTTCTTGGAGTCCTGCTGTCAGAGATACCCTATGCCTGCTCTTGGATCTAATTTTTTTTGTATTTTATCCAGGTTTCAAACTTCTTACCTGGACAGATGGTCTGATACAAGCTATTCTTTCATAACCAGAAGCAAAAATGAGAATATCACTTAATAATTTATTGGTGATTATAGTGGGTGGAATAGTGGTGCTCAAAATGATATGTCTACCTAGAACCTCAGAATGTGGCCTTATTTAGAATAAAGGCCTTTACAGATGTAATTAAGTTAAGGATTTTGAAATGAGATCATCCTGGTTAAGGCTGGGCCCTAAATCCAACGACTAGTGTCCTTATAAGAGGCAGAAAAGAAATAGACAGTGGAGAAGCCCCTGTGAAAATGGAGGTAGAGATTGGAGTTAGGCAGCCCCAAGCTGAGGAAACCCTGATGCCACCGGAAGCTGGAAAAGAAAGGGAAGGATTCTCCTCTGCAGCCTTTGAAGGAAACACCTCCCTGTGGACACTTTCATTTCAGACTTTCAGCTGGGAGAAAATAAATTTCTGTTATTTTAAGCATTTAAGTTTCTGGTAATTTGTTATGGCAGCTGGAAACTAATGTGGTGACAAATCGTGCTTTTTAATTTATAATTAATTAAATGTAAACAGTACAGCGTACATCATTTTTGTGCTCCAAAATAACAAAAGCACTTAAAATCATTCCTAATGAAATTTACTAGTTTATATATTATTAATAAGGTGGCATTGTGTCAAAAATATTGGAAATACAGATTTAATTCAGTTTTCTTATTTTACAATGAGGAATAAACAATTGAGGAATTCATGGTTCTCAGAAATGAAGGGAGTTTCATATACTGTCTTAACTGCTACCTCCCATGCAACATTTTGCTACCAGACCATGCCTGGTCTATTTTGTGATTATTGATATACCAATGCAGTCACTCAATATTTGAAGTCTTTGTCTTCTCTCTAAAAGCCTGACCCAGGCAGTTTCTCAGTGCAAATTCCAGCTTTGATTCACTGTGATGATGAGGGACTGGGGCACAGGTTGTCTGGGCAATACTGTTGTGTACAATATTTGAAAAGTGAAGATTCACTTTTGATAACCCTTTGGCATTGTAGGAAGTTATGCCACCAGCATTTCATTTCTTCTCGGCCTTTTTGTCTTGTTAATATATCTACTGTCATCAGTCTAGTCCATTTATCTCTCTAATCAATTATCTAGATATATCTAACTTCTAGAAGGCCCCAAAATATCTAGCTCCTTGATCATTTTGGGTCTCTCCTTTGTGCCACCAACACTCTTCCACTTGACTGGCCTGTGTGCACTCTTGAAGGCTGTTTACTCACCTCCCCAGCAGTCTTGTTTGAGCCTCTCTAATATCCTCCCTCTCAAAACTAAAGTTGAAGTTCCTCTTTTGTGCTCCAGCAATTCCTTTAAAATTTTATTGAAAATACTGACCCTCTTTACTGTGACCATTTTTTTTTTTTTGTGAATGCCTAACAGAAACAGATCATCTACTATTTCCCTTTGAAACTTTAATATCTGGCAATAAATGGATACTGAACGATATTGAACAGAAAGGGAAGAACAGCCAAGGTGCCACTGTCTGAGGGGTAGTTTGCAGGACTGCCACAATTGGTTGTGAAAGTAGCTAACCATACAACTTCAGGCACTTCATTCACACGTGGTAGTTGGGAATACATAGACTTATTCAGTGCACAAACTGTGTATTTACACAAGTCTCGGCAGTTTTTCCTCTCAAACCTGCCCTCTACATTGAGAAGATCATGCTTTCTATAGTTCAAAAATCCATCTTCAGGTGGCCTAAAGGATCCTTCCTAATGGCCATCTTCTAATGAGAAATGACACAGTACTAGGCCTTTTACACATATTGTTTCATTTACTCTTTAATATAGTCTAGTTACTCATCCTACAAATAAGGAAACTGAATTTGAGAATGATTAAATAGTCCCAGGATTTACAGTCATGAATTCCTGACATAAAATCCACCTAATTTTCTGCTACATCATGCTGTGATTGCTCATAATTTTCACAGAACGTGTTTGACTTGTTTTGTTTTTCTGAAGTTAAACCCTCTAGTTTATATGCTATGGTATAAAAGTATAAAAATGTATTATTCAGGAATACACACTTTCCGTAGCATCACTTAGGTCAAAGGTAAATATTACCCATGGTGCAATTGACATGGCTAATGGTCTCTTGTTAGTGAGCAATGTGGTAAATATCAATGAAATGGAAAGAAAAAAATAGTCTACTTTTTTTTTTTCAAGTTCTTCCTAAAACATTCAGATCCAAAGTTCAATTTGGGGTACAAAAAGTCTTCTTTGTTTTTCTCTAGAGTAAATTTAGATCCAAGAAAAAGATCACTTTTCCTTTGGCTTTCACCTTCTTTTGCACTGGACACATCCCATTTAGAATGCATTTTCATCATAAAACCTGCCAATACCCTTACTTTTGAAGCAGTATTTTTATTTTTCCTCTGCCTTGGCAATACGATTTCTAGTTTCTTTCTCTGCTGTTGATTATTTTCCAATACACTGATCAGTTGTCAAGTATTTGCTCTCTGACTTCTATTTGGTTTGTGGATAAAGGAGATGTGTGTTGGCAACTCTTTGGAACATCTTTGGTTCTCTGTTGCAAAGCAAATTTTTAGTCCTTGGATGTTTCTCTACAGTTAGTGAAGTATAACTTTCTGACTTGCGGGAAAAAGGCTTAAGAAGGCTTATCCAAAAGACACACAAGATTGCTCAAACATCAAAGAACTCTTAAAAAGCAATGTGTTGATGAATAAAATGCAATGAATCATAAAGTTTGCTTGAATCTCATTTGAAATGCATGCAGATTTAAAAAGGGCAAAGGGACTGAAAGAATGTATTTTTGATAGCTTCACATGAAAATACATTACAAATGTGTAGCACATTTAAATCATTCGAGTTCACAAATAAATTCTTATTACTCAAATTACCCATATTCATTTGTTGCTTTAGGTATTTTGCAACCTACTCATGAGCTAGAAAAACTTAGCTATTGAGTTAATAGGCACAACCTTTCAACTCATGGGCTTTTAAAACTATTTTGCAAGAATTGTTAAAGAAATTATTTGAAAAATCAAACCAGTCATTTAACATCACCTCTGTATAACTCCTAAAGAACTTTCCAGTCTTCCTTTGTGTAGCACCTGCTCTAGATAATTCTGCTTTTAAGAACTTTTGCACAGTAATTAGATTATTTGTTCACTTGGACCAGGTTATCTCTACTGCACTTGTAGAGACAGATTTTTCTTTCAAGCCCTT
This sequence comes from Ceratotherium simum simum, assembly GCF_057802395.1. Lineage (NCBI taxonomy): Eukaryota > Metazoa > Chordata > Mammalia > Perissodactyla > Rhinocerotidae > Ceratotherium > Ceratotherium simum. The sequence continues at coordinate 52,107,484 of NC_141909.1, forward strand.
TCCTAGAGTAGTCAAGTCCAGTTTCTAGCTCTGTTGTCCACATCCATGTTTCCTTTTACTGATAACAATGGCTTCAGGTTTTCAGTGGGGCAGAAATTGTCCATTTTCTCAGCTCCTCTTCCCAAGCAGAATAGAGGTGCTATTGAAAGATTTTTGCCAAGGCTAAGAAATAGAGATATTGTATTCTTAACACTTATCTTTTTAGTATTCCATGATCTTATTCTTTTGTGCTGATATTATAAAAGAAGTCAATAAATTCTCTTGTACAGGCTTACTATATAATGATTTTCTCTACTCTAAAAAATTTACTTTTCTTGGTGTCAGACATTTATATCTTTCATTTTCCTTATCACTCTCTCACCATTTTAAAGGTATATATGGATTGTACATATGTAGATTTTCTCTTAGAATAGTGTTCTTTGGTTTCTTTATTTTTTTAAATTAGGAAATGGATATAAGTACTGCCTGTGCAATTTCTCTTTCTTGTGTATTCCAACTCTTCAACTCCATCTGGTATCTACAAATGAAAGACTTTCTGCTAGTTACTTCATTTATCAGCTGAATTCTTCAAAAATCAAAGAACTTCAAAAGGTTTAAATTGTTTCATATTCTATTATTTCTTTTCATTCCTCATATTTTTCTATTGTTTACCTTATGTTGTATGCTTGACTATTTTCTAAAATTATCTAACAAAACTATTTAATTTAGTTAAGTTTAACCTTAAACAAAGTAAAATAAATGTGCTAACAAACTAGTATGTTTTTAGCACAGCTTCAAATGCTTCTGAACAAAATTTCTAGAGAGTGGCTTTAAGAAAAGGGGGTTTGAAGATTGAACACAGATGTTAGGCACACATAATTTTAAGGTAGAGTATATATGATAAATTTTTTATGAACTGAGTGTTACTACTACTTGAATGCTGGTTCAAATTCAACTTATTCTTAACATTAGCCAGAGCTTGAATTGACATCTTGATACCTGTGCTTATTGTGGTAATTTTGAGATTATCTATAAATGTCTCCTTTGTATTCAATTTTGTCAAGCACAAGCAAAGATTTTGTTAATTAACTGGGCTTATAAAGTATTACTCACATCCTTTATTTCTGGTAATTGCTGATCATTAGAAGTGCTTAAATTAGTTGCAAAATTAGTAATTTTCTATTTATATTTCCCACCCTTAACATTAAAAGAATAATCTTGAATTTAGCTCAACTTCAGGTTTCAGTAGAGATAAATCTTTGGTCTAGATAAAGTAAAAGAAATGATAAGGGAAAAAGAGATATAGACTTTTAGGAAAGCAGGCATGAAACACGTTTATGTATAAAGCTAGTGCTGTGATGAGAACTACATAATCATGAAGTTAGAAGGGAAATTTAATGATCATCGAATGCAATCCCTTCATTTAATCAGTGATGAAAATTACGCCCTGAGACGTTTTAACAACTGCCCGTGATCACACACCTAGTTACTGGTTAAACTAGGCTGAAACTCAGGTCTGTAGCTCCTGGATGCTATTGTTGTGGTTTTGCTATTTCCATTATGTGTTCTAGAAATTATAGCTAGATGATGAGAAATTTAAATGAACCTAGTGTGTGCCTCTACCTATTCTTACATTATAATTTCTTTTCTTATTGACCTTCAGCTAAGTTTTAAAGTAACAATGCTTGGAAAGCTTTTCAAGCTTAGAGAGCCTTCAATACATATCATACTATATTGACATGATGATGATTTTAGGTGTATATATGTTTAGCCTGCTCATCCCTACATCATAAATCCTTGGAGACACCTCCAGTATGTTCAGAAGTTAACTCCTCAATGACACTGGACTATATTTACACTGGGACTAGATTTAAATGGAATTTCTTCATTGAATCAAACATAATCAGCCAGCTCCATGATTCTAGTGTGAAGTACGGCTCCTCGGTGACTCAAGTAGGTTGACATACTACTCCCATCATCTTTGTCAGCTGTTTGACACCTCTGAGCTCTGACTACCTGTTGAGTAGATATCATTTAACAACAACAACAATAAATAGTTGCCTCAAAACCAGGAATCTGAAATAGAGCATCATGATCTCTTTCAGTTCTAGGATTCTCTGATTATCTTCCATGTAGTAGCATCTTACAGGCCACCAAATGTGGTAGTATATATCACAGAGTATAATATATGTATCAGGTACATTCCAAAGAATTTTGCATTGTTTCCTTATGTGCGAAAAATTGAAACTTTAACTCCCTGCCAACTTTCAGATTAAAGGTTGAGTTGTTAGAGGTTTTCATTAAAGTATAATATAGATACAGAAAAGTGCACATATTGGGGCTGGCCCGGTGGTGCAAGCGGTTAAGTGCGCGTGCTCTGCTGCAGCGGCCGGGGGTTCACCGGTTCGGATCCCTGGCGTGCACCGGCACATGGTTTGTTACACCATGCTGTGGTGGCGTCCCATATAAAGTAGAGGAAGAGGGGCACGGATGTTAGCCCAGGGCCAGTCTTCCTCAGCGAAAAAGAAGAAGATTGGCATCGGATGTTAGCTCAGGGCTAGTCCTCCTCACACACACACAAAAAATGGCACAACTTGAACTAGTGACAAAAACTTATAGAAACTTAACAAAAAAATTATCAATTTACTAGAGTCACTGGAATTTGATTAAGAAAAGCAATAAGAATTTTACTCATGTTTACATCATGAAAGAAAGTTGGGAAAATACTTCTCTGTCCCATATTCCCCATCTTCTCAAGACTCAGAGATCAAGTGTTGGTACCAATCAGAAAACTAGACACCTATCCTTCAACTTCTTGGGTATTTTATTGTATTGTGTGTGTCATGTTGTGTCACATCATATTCTATCACATTTCATTGCATCCTATCTTTCATAGTATCATGTGGTAGTGTATTGTTTTGCATGAAGTGCCCAGAATAATAATCTTCCCTCCATTTGTCTTTACACACCGTTTTTTATTTTTGGTCTCCCAGAACTCAACAGAACAGTGGGAAAACAGAGTGGCGATGGATAGAGTGATTTGAGCACACTGCATTCTGGGAGGTATGGTACCCTTAAGCAAAGTTCTAGAGGAAGACTCTTGTCAGTAGTATTTGGGAATTTTGTTTTTTCATAAATTTCATTAACTCTCAGTGTCATAGAACCAGGCAATAAGTTGCCAAGTCCGTCCATCAGAAAAATAGTAGAAAAATTCTTTCTAGATACCAAATATTGGAATAAGAGAATTCCAGTCTCTCTTCCAGATGTAGATCAGAAAAGTCAATTATTAAGAAAGTGCATATTAAGCGAGATCAAAGACAATCTAAAATCTTAGTGTTGGGTGTAAATAGATTCATCGTTTTTAAAGTAAGGGTAGCTGGAAAAAAATATATAACTCATCCCATAGCATAAGAAAAGGAAACACCATCTTGGATACTTAAAAGAGAAAAACAATGTATCTCAAAATCGTAATGAAATATAGGTGTAGGAAGTCTATAATACTATTTGGAACCCTCAACACAGTATAATTAAATATAGCCATTAGGAAAAAAGAGCAGCAAGTCATAAGAATAGATCAGGATGATACTAAATACTACTAAGATGAGATGGGAAAACAGGATAATAAGCAAAGACAATTCTTCAAGGGCAGAGTTCAATTATCCATTGGAGGCAATCAAAGAACAGAAATATTACTGAATAAAATTGAAACAAGATATACTGGATATATTTGCAAAGTATTCTTATAACCAAGAGGAAAATTACAAAAGAGTTTCAAATTATGAGAAAGATGTTGATAGATATAAAAGACAGAGAAGGAAGATATGGTGTATTAGATATTTCTAAATTAGTATTAACTTTGTTAGGTCTGGTAATGATATTACAGTTATATCAGAAGATGCCATCATTCTCAAAAAACATCCTAAAGTATTTATGGGCAAAATATTATGATGTCTGCAACTTACTTTCAACTGATTGAGCCTATGTATGCATATACCATACATATACGTACGTTATGTGTATATACATATATATATGGAGAGAGACAGAGTGATGAAGCAAACGTGGCAACACATTAACAATATGTGAAAGGCACAAAGCTGTTTATTGTCTTATTCTTTCCACTTTTTATAGGTTTTATTTTTTAATTAAAATATGGAGGGAAATATTATAGTATAATATAGTGTAGTATAGTGTAAAAGGAGTTATGTTTCAGCCAAAATTAAAGGAACATGATTTATATAATCCAAACAAAATTTTGAACTATAAATAAAAATTTTAAAAATCTCACAGATATGTAGGGGCAACAAAACATATGAAAAATCAAAAACACATAGTTGAGCTTAGATTCTTCTGATGTGGCACTAAAGGCCAGAAAATAGTGGAAATTTTTACAAACATTTTATGGAAAATATAGCAACACAAGATGCTTTACATAGTCTATTATTTTCGGTGAAAGTAAATGAAAGGCATTCACATGCACTAAATCAATTACACACTGGCCCTTCTTGGGAAAAAGAGGAATTCACACCAACTGAGCAAAAAATCACAAGTAAGAGAAGGAATGACATTAAAAAAAAAAAAACAAAAAGAATGATTATAACTGTGAATAAAATGCTGGAGACTATGGTAAAAAGAAACATTTATAAAAAACTATAACCAAAACCTAGATCCAAACTGAGATTCTATTAAGAAAGATTGAAAAGCTGAAGGAGAAGGGAAAAGTTCATAAAAAATAAAAGTCAGAAGGTGCCATTTTATTCTTGAATTTGATAATCCATGAAATATCATTGAAGGGTTGTCATATTTTTGTTATGCTGGTAAATATATTGTTAAAATTTAAAAATGCCTACTTTACAAATCAATACAGAAGACAAAAACAAAGAAAACACAATCCAAAGACAGAGGAAAGAGTAGATAGAAAATTAATGCATTAAAAAAAGAAGGTCCAAGCTAAGGTTACAGAATTAGGACACAGCACAAGGTTGAAATTCTAGTGTAGAGAAGGGATAGAGTTAATATGACAGTCCATGTAGTAGGATCCTCAGATCCGCAGAAGAGCAATATGTGGCTCAGAGCAGAGGAAGTGAAATTGAAAAAACATCACTGTCTGAATTGGAAGTGGAAACTGACTTTCTGAGACCCAGTACTCGACGCAAACTGTACTTCTTCGAGTCTTCTTATCTATATATTTCTCCAACCCTTTTGAAATGTAATTTCATCAGAGCCTAGAAGCTCTATCTTCTTTTATGTATACCAACTTAATAAAAGCTATTCCTTTTAGCTATCCATTTATCTTTCAGTTCTCAGACCAGATTTCATTCTTCTCATGCCCTGAATATCTGCAAAGAGCAAGCATCAACTTCAAAGGAAGGAATCTCTCCTGTTAAGAACAGGCAGTTCGTTGAGACTAAGAGCATGGCTACTAGTGATCATTTTAAACAAAGATGCTTCCCGGTTTCCTCTATTTATATGTTTTTTCAAAAAATTGTCTCTCAAATTTTAACAAAGGCAACACAGAAACCACCATTATATAATAAGGATAAGGGCATACATATATGAATTGTTAGATTGCTGAAACCTAACAACGGATCTTCTAAAAATGTTTGATATGTTCCCCGTTCAAAATTATGCTAAATACATACCAAATTTTAACTCTCTGAATCAAATGTGACCCTTAAATTTTTGTATGGAATCCAATATTTATGATTATTCACAGTTTGACACTACTTTATCAATAATGTAGAATTTAATGAGAACACATCTTTATTAAAGGATTGTTTTATTTTAGTCATATTAAATTGTTATTGAAAGCATTACAGATGTATTTTTTAAATATTTTATGATCAGATGTCGGGACCTTGTAACAGCCTAAACAATAAGTCAAGTTCAAAACTTAAAAAAATATATTTTTCTACCAAAATAAAGATCTTTAAAATGGTTTTATGACTTACGTAATTTTCAAACTGCTATTAAAGATGGAAATTTACATCATACTCTAAAATTCTAGAGCCAAAGGTACTATGTTTTTGAAAAGGAAATTCCAATAAAGAACAAATGCAAATATCCCCAAAATTATAAGAAAATAGTTGAAACACTAAAGTTCTAAATATTTAGAATTCTAAAGTTATGCATCAATTATCAGTTCTCTTCTGTGTGTATGAAAACTACTCATGATCTAATAATGGTATTGTTTTTCCAAAATGTATCACCATAGTTTGGCCATAGTCTGATCATATTAGGATACCAAGTCAATGAATAGTTTTATATGAATAATTCTTATATAATATAGTAAAATCTCTCCAAAGTATAGTCTGATGCATATTTGTGCCACTATTCATGCAGGTCCAAACTATTCTCATAGATACAGCCATTGTTTTCATTCAAACTTAAATGTGAAATCTGTGATTGTAATAATTGGAACAACAGCATGGTTACAATTTATTATTTTGAGAAGTAGTATTGAATTTATACATGAATTCTGCTTCAAGATTTTCATTTCAACACACTTTGCTAGCATATTATTTTACGTGCGGCATTCATTTTTTGATGCATTTATCTATCCTGCCTATTTTAATTAAATCATCATTGCACTCTGATGTTTTTGCTAATTTTGGATGATGGATCCATCGTTCTTTGCTTATAAAAGCTGATTGGAAACAAGGCATTCATTATGTTGTGCCTGATAATCTGTTCACTTCATTATCACAGGGCAGTTGCTGTAGTTGCATCTTTGTTATCATCAAGTTTTTATAAATATTGTGTTCTCTCTTGATTGATTTTCATTGGCAGCATAGTCTTTAAATTTGTAGTCACCAAATTCTTGTCATTTGTGCTATCTTACAAAATGCTCCCTAATATACAGAAAATTATGTTTTCAAGAAAACCTGCATCTCAGTCATTTCTTTAATAGATCTTTGATCCACAGATATGCTATTTGGATAAATTAACAAATAGGCTGCTATTCCCAAAGTGTATTGCAGTCACTACTAAAATCAGCTTCCCTAATAAATTGCCTACATTTGTTGCCTTGTTGAAATCTAGAGTTTTTGAAAACCATCTCAATTCTTTACATCATCGCAAATTCCATCGTGGAAAATAAATTTCTACATGAGCATTTAAAAAGGGAGAGATGTTAACTTTTAAAATACACTTTGAGTTGATTGTCATTGCAGAAAATGTACTGTACGGAGAGGCAGGTGAAAGGAATCATTGAGCCCTGATTTTCTTAGTTCTCTTTCGCAGTTACCACATTAAAATTGATATTGATTCTTTTGAACAATACAGGAGGAAAATAGTCAAAATCTGGAAAGTTTGCATAAGATATGGGAAGTAATAACTTGCCTTTTCCTTTTAACCATGTGTATATATCAAAGTTGGGCCTAGGGAAACAGGTCCAGAGATTTCCCCAGTAACCATCATCACAAGAATTCAGAATCTTTTGCAGCATTAATGGTCTGTAGTCTGAGCAACCAGCACAGCACTTGAATGTCCACATTCAAATAGCCAGTTTATTCAACTCCCATTCATGAGGAATTTGAAAGGTATCTGACCGAGACTTTACATCATTTTATTTGAGAAGGGGTTATCTACCTCTTCGTAGTCAACCTCTACGTTGCCAAAGAAATATGAGCCTACAATTCTAAGTTACCAATCTGTGATTATTGCAATCAGAATCACCAAAATTAGCATCCAAAATATTTACAGAATATCAATTTGTTCAGGCACTCATGCTGGGCATTGTATAAAACAAATAACAAATAAAACCTAATTACTGGTGATTATAAATAATCTAATAACTTACTCTAACTCATTAGAATAACCAGGACCCTACACATAGAGAGCCCCTTTAGAAGCCAGAAAAAAACAGTCTGATTTCTTTTCTATGCTTCAGAAACTGTCAAAATTATGACTCCTCTTTCTGGCCTAGGCTTTACATAAATTCATAATTTTACTTCTAGGAGTTTTATGATTTCAGGTCTTACATTTAAGTCTTTAACCCATTTTAAGTTTGTTTTTGTATATGGTGTAAGAAAGTGGTCCAGTTTCATTCTTTTGCATGTATCTGTCCACGTTTAAAGAGAACATAGGTAGTAAACTCTTTGACATCAGTTTCAGAGAAATTTTTTTGAGTAAGTCTCCTCAGGCAAGAGCAATAAAAGCAAAAATAAACAAAGGTGACTACATCAGACTAAAAAGCTTTTCCACAGTGAAGGAAACCATCAACAAAACAAAAAGACAACATACCGATTGAGAGAAGATATTTGTAAATCACGTATCTGATAAGGGGTTAATGTCCAAAATATATCAAGAACTCATACAACTCAATATCAAAAAAGCAAATAATCCAATTAAAATATAGGCAGAGGACCTGAATAGACATTTTTCCTAAGAAGACACACAGATGGCCAACAGGTATATGAAATGGTGCTCAATATCACTAATCATCAGGGAAATGCAAATCAAAACCACAATGAATATTACCTCACACCTGTCAGAATGACTATTATCAAAAAGACAACAAATAATAAGTGTTGATGAGGATACGGAGAAAAGGGAACCCTTGTGCACTGTTGGTAGGAAAGTAAATTGGTGCAACCACTATGGAAAACAGTATGAAGCTTCCGCAAAAAATTAAAAAAAGAACTACCATATGATCCAGGAATATCACTTCTGGGTATTTATCCAAAGGAGATGAAAACAGTCATTTGAAAAGATATATGCATCCCTATGTTCACTGCAGCATTATTTACAATAGCCAAGATATGGAAGCAACCTAAGTGTCTATCAGTAGATAAATGAATAAAGAAGATGTAGTGTATATAAATATATACACACACACACACACACACACACAATGGAATATTACTCAGCCATACAAAGGGATTTGCAACAACATGGATGTATCTAGAGTGTATTATGCTAAGTGAAATAATCCAGACAGAGAAAGAATACTGTATGATTTCACTTATATGTGGAATTGAAAAAAACTAACAAATAAAACAGAAACAGACCCGTAGACACAGAGAACAAACGGCAGTTGCCAGCAGGGAGGGGGGTGGGGGGAAGGGCAAAATAGGTGAAAGGGATTAAGAGGTACAAACATCCAGTCATAAAATAAATGTCATGTGGATGTAAGGTACAGCATAGGGAATATAGTCAACAGTACTGTAATAACTTCGTATGGTGACAGAAGGGAACTAGTCTTATCAGTGTAATCATTTTGTAATGTCAATAAATGTCAAATCGCGATGTTGTATACCTGAAACTAATACAATATTGTATGTCAACTATACTTCAATAAGAAAATTCATAATTTCTAAAACAATATGAAATAGTCCAAACATCCAATCAGGTTCTCACTTTGCACAGATGTTAATATTTTGTAATATTTCCCTCAGATCGCTATTTTAAGAAATAACTATTACTTTACAGTTTAAGATCTACACTCTCTTCCTTTGCCTCTCAGTTCTCCTCAAACATAATCATTGATCCACAGTTAGTGTGTAGGATTTAACGTATATTTTGATAATTTTACCAAATGTACATTCCCCTATAAACATAAATATTACGTTTTAAATTTCTATTTTAGTGGTAGTACATTCTGCATACTATTCTGTAGCTTGTTTCCATCATGATAACTGTAGATCTAGTTTATTCTTTTACGTGTTATGTATTATTCCATCACATGATAGAACTGGGTTTTTACATGTTCAACTCCATTTTGAGGGACAGGCTGTTTTTAGATTTTTGCCGTTAGAAAGCTACTATTGCAATAGCATTCTTGTATAGATATTTGGAAGAGTTTCTCTATGGGGAGAGAGAGAAGTGAAATTTTTGAATTTTAGGGTATAAGAATATTTAATTTGATATCAGCATATTTCTTTACACTCAAGCCCTGTAGATATATGTCCCTGTTTTCTCCTATCATTGTCAAATTATTAGATTTTTCAAAGTTTTGCCAATTTGATGGTATATAATATTTATTTTAATTTGCATTATCCTGCTTATTAGTGTGGCTAGGCATTTTAGTGTTGTTTATTGACCTTTATGCTTCCTTTCCTGTGAATTGTACTTTGGTATTCATTGTCCATTTTTCCATTGGGTCATCATTTTTGAATGGATTTGCAGCAGTCCTCCATGTATTCTCTGCATCAATCTTTTATCATTTTATATGAAATGCAAATGTTTTCTCCCCATCTGTAATGTGTTTCACATTGTGATATCTTTTATCACATAGATTATTTCTCACATGTTATTTTCAGGATCTGGTAAAAAAATGGGAATACAAATTTATCGTTTTCCCCCCAATGGTTTAAGAGTTGTCCAGATTTTTTTTCACATTTATTATTGCCACCTGTGTCACACAATAAGTTCCCATTTATATATCAGTGTCCCCTTAGGCTTCTTCTTCTGTTCTGTTGGCTTATTTATGTCTGCCTGGACCAGTATATCACTGTTTCAATTACTATGTCTTTACAACTGTAGAGCACCAGTCCCATTTCATTCATATTCCTCAATATTGTCTACAGATTCATAAGCATTCTGGATTCACTTAAGCCAAGTTTCACGGTAAGTCATATATGAACATGATATACCTCATAATTTAACAAATCTAATTTTATGCCATTAAATGTTTTATAATTTTCTCCATAAAGTTTTGCATATTTTTGTTAGATTTTTTCGCTTTAATTGATAGTTTTTGTCACTATCAACTGAGCTATTTTTAACTATGCTTTCTAGCTTTTGTTTGTGACTAGACGCACCACTACTTTTGGAATGGTAATTTTGTGTTCAGTAAACTTGCTCAGGTTTTTTTTATTAGTTTGGATATTTTGTAGATTCCCTTGGAATCTGGCCTCAGCATGGCCGGAGAAGCGATGCGTCGGTGCACGCCCGGGATCCAAACCCGGGCCGCCAGTAGCGGAGCGTGTGCAATTAACCTCTAAGCCACGGGGCCGGCCCTCAGCTTTTATTTTCTAACTAAGCTTTTAAGGCTGAAAATCACCCTCAAGTACAGTGTTAACACTAATATGTTTTAATATGCAATATTTTCATTTGTATTCAGTTCTAAGTATTTTCTGATTTTCATTATGATTTCTTATTTTATCCTAGAGCTATTTAGAAGTATATTCTTAAGTTTACCAATGTATAAGAGTGCTTCCCAACCTAAGTGCCCATCAAGGGACAAATGGATAAACAAGATGTGGTATATATACACAATGGAATACTACTCAGCCATAAGAAACGATGAACTCCAGCCGTTTGTGACACCATGGATGGACATTGAGGGTATTACGCAAAGTGAAATAAGTCAGAGGGAGAAGGTCAAATACCATATGATTTCCCTCATTAAGTAGTAGATAATAACAACAACAAACAAACACATAGAGACAGAGATTGGATTGGTGGTTACCAGAGGGGAAGGGGGGAGGGAGGTGGGTGCAAGGGATAATTCGGCACATGTGTGTGGTGATGGGTTGTAATTAGTATTTGGGTGGTGAACATGATATAATCTATGCAGAAAGAGAAGTATAGTGATGTACACCTGAAATTTATACAATGTTATAAACCAATGTTACTGCAATAAACAAAAAATGAAAAAACAAAAAAGAGTGCTTCCTTTCTGTGTTTTCATTTTATGATCAGAGAACAGAGTCTCTATGCTATATGTTCTTGGCCAATTATTATGTTTCTGATTTTCTATATCTTGATTTGTTTTCTCTCTTTTTTATATAGTTATTTCTAAAAAAATGGTCTTAAATTTTCCTATTATGGTAGTAAATTGGTAAATTTCTCCTGCTCAACATCTGCCATTAGGATAAAGTCTAAAACCCTTGCAAGACTCTGCACCGTCTTGCCACCACTTTCCTCTCTAGCTTCGTGTCTGCCATTTTGTCTCACAGTGTACATTGTAAACATTAAACTCCTTTAATTTCCAAATCATATCATGTTCCCTCCTGCCTCTAAAGCTTTATTCAATAAGTATCCACACCTCTGTCATCTGGTTAGAGTTCTCTGTTCAGCAACCTCCAAGAAGCCCCCAAGTCTGAGGAAGGGGTGCCAGTCATAATACCTATTCCTTCTGTTGGCACTGTTTTAGTTCCCTTCTCTGAGTGTTTCCTGAAGGTAAGGATCAAGTCCATCTTGTTCAATGTTGTCCCCCAGAACATAGCGCCAAAACTGATACACAGGAGTTTCTCCACACACACAGACACAAACTGAGTCAATTAAATCACAACACTGGAATTGCTGATTACACAGGGACCCCGAGATATAATTTCTCATTTTTAAAATAACCACATGTTTTTTGACAAAAAACAAAGAACTTTTCTTGGAGGTAATTTCTTAAAATGTAAGATTTTAATTACAGCTTCTATGGCATCAGCAAGATGATAGCCACCAAATCCAGAAAGACATTAGAGAAGGGATATTTTCACCTCTAAAGCTGTACTTCTCTTGAGTATTGACTGATCTCTTTTGTATTTTTAAGATTCTCACCTTTGCTGCTCATTAGAAAGAAAAAATAATTCTAAGACAGAGAGTGTATTTTCTGCATTATCCTGTGGGATTGAAAACTCTTCCCTGTTGGTAATTTTCTTAAAGCTAATGGTTTCTTTCATGTGTATATTAAAAATCGACAAATGCCTTTCTGTACAGTGTTTCATCTCCGTAACAGCCTGAGTCTTGAAAAAAGTTGAGGCCCTAATTGTATCACATTATAAAGCACAAAAAAGGAGGACAAGAAATCTCCTTCCTGACCTCAGCTAGTCAGCTTACTCTATATCATCTTTCTTTTACTTCAGGAACTACTCAGATACTATTTTCCAGGTGTCTTATTTTGAGTCATTCTCAGTAATTTACTGCCATAATTTATAATCACATAGAGTCCCACAGGTTAATTACAGAATCTTCTGTGTAAAAAACGTATTTTCCTTTCATTCGTTTCAATGATGCAACCTTTATTTCATTTAGCATTCTCTAATTTTTCCACTATAGAAAGGGTAAGTAGACTGGCTCGTGGTGACCTATCCATAATTTTATAGGCCTATTTGCCAACCCTTACCTAATTCCTTTCCAAGCCTATGAAATTTGTTCTTATATCTTGTGTATTACATTGCAGTTTCATTGACTCTAAACTGTAATGCTGTTGATGGAAAAAAAAAAATCTAACATTTTGCATTCACAAAAATCTGCTAACCTTTTGTATAAAGAATAAAGTTCCCCAAAATTGAGTTTGGTGGGAAATGTGCATACTTTATAATTACTCCACTCAACACATACATACATAATCATTGCTTTCCCATACAATTATAATTATATTCTTATTGAATGGAAACTGGCTACAAAAATGCCTTCATTATTATTAGTAGATAAATACATTCTTGTAACAGTTGAAAATAAGTGCTTTGATGGCAACTCTTCTCAGAAAAAAAACATTCTTTACTTAATACAGGCACTTTTCATATAGAACTAGTATTCATAACATAAATTGTGATAATGTGATTAATTTCTTAGGAAGCATTGTTTGCATAATGCAGCCCACTTTCATTTATAGTTCAATATGAAACTTGATATCAATATGTAAGTTGAGATCTGGAACTAATATCTCTCAAGTAGTTAAACATAGAGTATAAATGAGATATTTTGAAGTTATGTTTTATTATAACAACTGGTGATAATGTATGTTTAATCATTATAGTTTTGACAAAAGGAAAAGAGGGACCATTACTCTTCAAATAAAGCTAGATACAAATATTGCCTTTGCTTAGTGATATTCAGGTTTTATAACTTTCTTTTTGGACTATTAAAAATAAAAGCAATTCCTTTTATTGTTAAAATTCTTCCAGTGTAAAATAAAGTTGTTATTGCGAGTCTGAATCTAGAAACTAATCACCACCACACTTAATTTTTTCATTGAATAAAGACACAAGAGATGTCTTAGAAAAGCAACTCTCACATTACCAGCAGTACTCGCTGTGCATCTGTTGTAAGGCTCCGTGAGTGGAAGTGCAGGCTCTAGAATTAGACTGGATGGGTTTTAAATCCAAGTTCCTTACATACAAGCTGTGTGGTCTTGGGCAAGTTACTTGACCTCCCCAAGCTTCATACTCACCCGTGATATAGGGATAATGATAATCTATATCTCATAGAGTTGTCGTGAGTATTAAATGAGCTAAGTACTTAGTATAGGTATCTAGCACATAAGGATACAACAAATCTTAATTACATCTATTACAAAATTAAGAAATTGCCATTTTGAATGTTTCTCATATCAAAAATATCCAATCACCTCTTACTTAACCACAGTGTTTTCAATAAAAAGTCAACTATAAATTCAGATAAAATTTGAAGTAAGCACTTTATAATTTTTTTAGCTGTCTTTTCTTTTCTATCTTTCAATCCTCTCTTTTTCTTAAACTAATTGGTAGCTTAAAGGTCTCCACTAATGCCACTGTGAAATATGTTGTCAACAGAGTGGAGGACACGCATTACTATTAAAAGTCCAGTGTTTGTGGACACCCTGCAGAATAGGGATGGACCCCCCCACACACACACACACCCAAAATTTGGTTCAGATATTGAGACTGATGATGCCACACATGTACTAAGAAGGTACTCTTTCTGAGAAGAGCAGGGCAGGTTTCCCAAGCAAGTCCAACAATGTCTTGAGAGAGCAGGGAAAGGAAACTGGCTTGGCTTTTATCGTGGTTAGTGGGTGGGGCTGGGTGATGGTTGCCATATGTATTGTTTGAACTTCCCACCAGGCTGAAGGAAGGAGCACCAGGCTTTCTTATTGGCTTTCCCAGATATGGAGCAAAGGGAAAAGGGTAGCAGTGGGGCCTCTCTCAGCACTGTAATATCAAAGTGGAGTCAGTCTATTATATCAGTAATTGGAGACTCTAATTTTACAGGGGGAATAAATCCAATGAATAAAATGTCTTCAATTTTACTTTTATACCATAATTTTAACACACGATTTCCTTTACTATATTAAAATCTAATCTAGTTTTAAAATTTAGAAAAAAAGTTATATATGTGCTAATGTAAGTCTGATATGTCAGGATTTACAGGATTCTCCAAGGTGTGCCATATTTCTCAAATGCTCTGCCATTTGAACAAGATTGAATCACTAAACAGGTAAACTATTAAGCAAATTCCTCCTAACTTATTTGTTCAGTCATTTGCTAAAATTAAAAATAAAGCAAAAATTGAGGAAGTGCTGAGAAGAGAATGGAGCTTAGTCCAGATAAAAGTCGGAGTTTTATAAAAGCATTATTTTGATTCTTTTTCTTGAAATGACGAGATTGGGGACCAGTGTGAGGACTGAAGAAGCCAGGCCAGAGAATTCTCTTTCTATATTGAAACATGGAAAGAATCTGGACCAAGTTAGAGCTCTACGTGCCCATATATTGGGTATAATTGCTAGAGAAATCCAAGCATTCGTGCTGTTCTGCCCTGGCTTGGCACAGGCTACACACAGAGATGGAACCTGGCACATTTCCACAGACTTAGGGCCTTTTGTTGGTTATGAGGAGATTGTTAGAACATAATGACACAGTGGAGAGAGCCAGCCCCACAGACCAGAATGCAATGGAACCTGAAGAAACTGGATTTGCAATTTAACAAACATTTATGAATGAATTCATAAGAAAATAAAGTAATATTATAAAGGTTACCTAGCCTTATGTAAATTGGCATAATATAGCTTCTTTAACAGTTATAAAAGTTAGATATAATTCTATTTTGATATTTTGGAAGATTGTGTCTTCCAGCATTCTAATATTACTCTTTTTTTTTTTTTTTTAGAAGAGTTCTATTTAGGTAAAAAAAAAAAAATCTATATAAGAGTGGTTCATGAATAAAATTGGAGTTGGAGTCAGGCGAAAAGTTAATGATTGGCTACCCAAGCCTGAAATAATTCTTTTTCTCTTTGCCAGTGGTTTGATCTAAGCTATCTGGTTGTCCTAAAAACAGTGTAACATTGGAATAGCCTATGGCATCTATTTTGAATCCAGGAACTGCTAAAGAATAAACTCTGTGTGTTTGCCCTTCTGTTCTCCATTTGAGCCTGCAATCCTTGACTAACCAGAGGGATAAAGGTCTTGATTGAGGGAAGACTTCATATCTTTGAAGAAGGGACGTTGGAGGATGCCAAAGGAAAAGGAGAAGGAGACAGAATCATCCATAAAGCAATTTTGATCAAAGGATAAGCAACAGCACCAGGGAAGAATAAGCTGTTGGAAAGATATGAAGAAATCGATCTCATTGACCGTGGATAAATATGCTATTTATTTCATGTTGCATTCTGAATTGCATTTGAATTTCTGAATTGCTTTCCTGAAGCCCTCAATAGATTGATGGGTGATTAACGAGTTAGAAATGTATTGGTTTCACTATAAAGAATATTTAGCACTATAAGGAAATAAATTGAGACTTAACCAATATTCATATTAGAAAAAAAGAGAACTGAGGGTTGAGAAGAAACTCAGGAAAAAAAGAAAGAGAGAGAAGTAACTATCAAGGCACAGTACTTTGGTATTAAAATTTGTCAAGAGATGAAGAAAACCAACAGTGCCAAGTTAAAATGTCTTGCTGAATTTTTCTGAGCTCAGGCATGAAAATATTCTAAGCAGAATCAAAGACATACCATGGGGAGGAGGCAGAGGAAGAATTAATACTCTTGATACAAAGATCAAGAGTATTAATTAGAAGTAAAACAAGAAGATACCATTTGTAAAAGTGGTTTAAAAAAAATAATACCTGAGGGCCGGCCCCGTGGCTTAGCGGTTAAGTGCCCATGTTCCGCTACTGGCGGCCCGGGTTCGGATTCCGGGCGCACACCAATGCACTGCTTCTCCGGCCATGCTGAGGCCGTGTCCCACATACAGCAACTAGAAGGCTGTGCAACTATGATATACAACTATCTACTGGGGATTTGGGGAAAAAAAGGAGGAGGATTGGCAGTGGATGTTAGCTCAGAGCCGGTATGCCTCAGCAAAAAGAGTAGGATTAGCATGAATGTTAGCTCCGGGCTGACCTTCCTCACAAATAATAATAATAATTAATAATAATAATAATAATACCTGGGGGGCTGGCCCAATGGCACAAGCAGTTAAGTGCACATGCTCCGCTGTGGCAGCCTGGGGTTCACCGGTTCAGATCCCAGGCGCGCACCAACGCACTGCTTGTCAACCCATGCTGTGGCGGCGTCCCATATAAAGTGGAGGAAGATGGGCACAGATGTTAGCTCAGGGCCAGTCTTCCTCAGTTAAAAGAGGAGGATTGGCAGATGTTAGCTCAGGGCTGATGTCCCTCACACACACAAAAAATAATTATAATACCTAGAATAACCTTGAGTATAGGGGAAATGGCAGTTCACTGTTCTGCTTGTATATCAGTTACATGACATTTTGCCATAAATATTCAATGATTTTAAAATGTACATATCCCTTGAAGCAATAATTCCACTTCTAGGAAATTTTCCTGAGGAAATTATGATAAATAGCAAAAAAAGTTTTATCTATTAGAATGATCACCACAGCAGTATTTATAATAACAAAAATCTGATACAACATAAATCCTGAATGATAAAGTGATTAGTTCAATAAATTGTGACATAAAATTATGTGCAATTATGGAACATAATTTATTGGTATTTCCATAAAATGGACTACTATGAAACAATTAAAAATCATACCAGAGGAAATTATTGAATCATATAAAAATACTCCAAGGGCCAGCCCCATGGCCTGGTGGTTAAGTTTGGCACACTCTGCTTCGGCAGCCCGGGTTTGGTTCCCAGGCACAGACCTACACCACTCATCAGCAGCCATGCTGTGGCGGTGACCCACATACAAAATGGAGGAAGACTGGCACAGATGTTAGCTCAGGTTGAATATTCCTCAAGCAAAAAGAGGAAGAACGGCAACAGGTATTAGCCCAGGGCCAATCTTTCTCAAGAAAAGAAAAAATTTACAGATATCAAATGCAAGTGAGTTATAACACAAAATGAACAGAGTTATCTGATTCTCATACATACTTAAAATAGCTATAAAATAAAACTCTAAGCACTTGTTTTTGAAAGATTTATTTACAGTTTTTATTTCTTCTCCATGTCTCAGTATATTTCTTATAATGCCATAATAAATAGGTGAGTTTTACTAGCACAAAAAAATTTTTTTAAATGGGCATTGTTAAAAAGTTACAGAAGGACAATACTGCATGTGTCCACTACGAAATATCTAAAATAGTCAATCTCTTAGAAAGTAGAATGGTGGTTAACAATGAGGTCAGGAGAGAGAAAGAGGAGTTTCTGTTCAACAGGTATTAAGTTTCAGTTCTGCAAGATGAATAAGTTCTAGAGATCTGCTGTACAACATTTTGCTTATAGTTAACAATACTGTACTGTACACTCAAAATTTTGTTCAGAGAGTAAATCTTATGTTATCTGTTCTTATCACAAAAAAAAGTTATTGGGAGGGCTTCTGCTTCTAGCATAGATAGAGTAAGAGAGAACAAATTTATTCCCTGCAACAAGTAAAAATAAATAAAAACAGGTAACATAATCTATAAAACAACAGTTCTCAAGATATTAGATAATTAAAAACAGTGACTCTGGAGAGAAGGGAAACAAATGAGGTTTGCCCTACAATTGTTCTGGTTACTACCGGAAGAGAGTTTGTAGGCCATGGTGCCTCCAGTTTCTAGGCAACTCAGGCAGAGCACGCAGACATCCAGAGTGGAGGCAATGCAGCCGAGAGTCGGAAATAAGGTGTCTAGAGCTCACAAGATGAATACTGGAGAGGAAAGAGCTGCACAGAGAATTCCCAAGATCTTCAGAGCATTCCCTTGGAGTATTCGGCTGGTACTGCTCAGCCCATGCATGTAAGGACACCATACAGGTCTGGGAAACAACCACGCAAAAGGATTAGAGGAAATAATCCTGGTGCTCACACAGGCCTCGAAATAGTACCTATTCCCACAAGTAGAGTAGAAAGCCTCTTAATTCATGGGGAATTGGGAAAAGTTCTCAGATACATTTTGCCACATTGGCGGGAGGAATTTCAGACTAGACTAAATGTTATTCTGGTTCCATCTAATAAAGCTTAAAAGCAAGACCCAAAAGGATCAAACCGTTTCCTAGTAACTTAAATGTGCCCCAGAACAAAGCTCAAAAATATTTATAGGGTTAGAAAAATATTTATCACTCAACTAGATAAAATTCATAATGTTGGGCATCTAATCAAAAATTGCCAGGCATGCAAACACACAGGAAAAATATGACCTATAACGAGGAGAAAAATCAATTAATCAAAACTGACTCTAAAATGAAACAGATGATAGAATTAAAGAAAAAAAAGTTATTATAATGGGATTCCATATGCTCAAAAAGCTAGAGGAGGGAACATGATTAGAGATGTCGCAAATATAAAAAGAACCAAATCAGGGGCCGGCCTGGTGGTATAGCAGTTAAGTTCGTGCTCTCTGCTTTGGCGGCCCGGGGTTAGCAGGTTCGGATCCTGGGTACGGACATACGCACCGCTTATCAAGCCATGCTGTGGCAGCGTCCCATATAAAGGAGAAGAAGATGAGCACGGATGTTAATCCAAGGCCAATCTTCCTCAGCAAAAAAAGAGGAGGATTGGCAACAGATGTTAGCTCAGGGCTAATCTTCCTCAAGAAAAAAAAAAAAGAACCAAATCAGACTTCTAGAGGTGAAGACTACAATATCTTGGATGAAAAATTAACTGGATAGGATTAACAGCAGCTTAGACATAGCAGAAGAATACATTCATTAACTGAAAACACAGAATAGAAATTACGTAAAACAAAACACCAAGAAAATAAAGGCTGAAAATAAAAATGAACAGAACATCAGCAAGCTATGGGACAATTGCAAGCAACCTGATATAAGTGTAATTAGAATTCCCCAAAGACAGTAGAGAAAAGGGAAAACATGAAAATATTTGAAGATATAATGCCTTAAGTGTTCCAAATTTGATGAAAAACATAAATCACTATATGAAAAAAGCTCAACAAATGCCAAGAACAAGAAACATGAAGAAAACTACACTAAGGCACATCAAAATCAAGCTGCTTAAAACCAATGATAAAGAGAAAATGGAATGATAAAATGATAAACGCATCCACGGAAAAAATACGTCACTACACTTTAAAAATTTTTAATAATATATTATGGAGTTTATAACATGTATCACAATAAATCTTACTACAACAATAGCATAAAGGTCTGGAAGGGAGAAATGAAAGTACATGGTTGAAAGGTGCTTATAAGGGAGTTGAAATGACACAAGATCACTTGTAGATAGACTGTGATAAGTTCAAGAAACCACTGAAATTCTCACACACACACACACAAAAGAGTTATAGCTAATCAGCCGAAATTGGTGATTAATGAGATCATAAGAGATACTAGACTAATCTGAAAGAAAACAGAAAAAGATTAAAAGGGAACAAAGAACAGAGAGGACAAGTAGAACACACATCTCAATATGATAGACTTAAACTCGGCGACATCAAAAATCACATAATTGTTCTCACCACACAAAAAAATGGTAATTATGCACGGTGATGGATCTGTTGATTAATTTGATTTTTGCAGTTAGTTCACTATGTACACATATGTTAAATCATCGCATTTTATGCTCTAAAGATACACAATTTTTATTTGTCAATTATATCTAAATAAACCTGTAAAAATATGTAAAAAATCACATCTACGTGCAAATGGTATGAACACACCAATTATAGGGCATAAAGTAGCAAAATGGATGAAAAAGATCCAACTATATGCTTTCTACAAGGAAACACATTTTTAAATGTAAAGATAAATAACCTAAAAGTAAAAACACGCAAAAAGACGACATGCTAACAAAATTTTTTAAAAACTGGAGATGCTATATTAATATCAGAGAAAGTTGATCTTAGACAAAAGAATATTAAAAAGGCTAAAGAAGGTCAATTCATAATGATAAAAGGGTCAATTCATCTATAGGGCATAACAACCTTCTAAACATTTGTGCATCTAAAAACAGAGCTTCAAAATATATAAAATAAAAACTGATAAAATTCCAAGCAGAAATAGACAAATCTATTATTACAGTCAAAAATTTGAACACAAGTCTCTCAACAATTGATAGAACAAATAAACAGAAAATCAATGAAGATATAGAAATCTGAAACAATAGGCAGCTTAATCTAATTTACTGACATTTATAAAGCGTTCCACTAATAAAAGCATATCTTTTTTCTGGTGTACATAGAACATTTACCAAGATACAACATATTCTGAGCCATAAATAGGTAGCAATGAATTTAAAAGGATTTAACTCATATACAAAGCATTTTCTCTGATCATAATGAAATTAAATTACTAATCAATAACAGAAAGATAACTTAAAAGCCTCAAATATTTGAAAATTATATAACACACTTTTAAATAAGCTATAGATAAAGAAGAAAACAGAGAAAAATTACAAAGTGTTTTGAATTAAAAGAAAATGACAAGAGAACATATCAAAACTTTGGATACATAGCCAAAGCAATGGTTAAATGGTTACATTAACTACAAAGTTATGTACAAAGTTACATTAGCAAAGAAGACAGATCTCAATCCAAAGATCTTATCTTCCACTTAAAAAAATCTAGGAAAAGTCAAGCAAATTAAACCTGAACTAAGCAGAAGAAAGAAAATATGAAAAATAAGAACTGAAATCAGTGAAATAGAAAAAAAAATGATAGTAAAAAAATCAATGAAACCAAAATCTGGTTCTCTCAGAAGATCAATAAAATTGAGAAAAATCTGCTACACTGATTAGTAAAAACAGAGAAAGCACCCAAATTACCAATATCAAGGAAAACAGATGTTATGTAACTATTGGGTCTATAGATATTAAAAGGATAATCAGGGAAAACTATGAACAACTTCATGACAGTAAATTTGACAGTTTTATCTATTTTCTAGATAAAACTGACAAAATTCTTTGAAAGATAGAAACAATCAAAGCTCAATGAAGAAGAAACAGACTATCAAAATAGCCCTATATCTACCTAAGATAGTAAATTTGTAGTTAAAAACCTTCCTAGGAAGAAAACTCCAGGCTAATTCCCTTCATGGACATAGATACAAAAAACTTAACCAAAATTTTAGTGAATTGACTTAAAAAAAATGTATAATACATCATAAGAAAGTGGGATTTATTCCAGAAATGCAAAATTATTTGAACATGCAAAAAGTACTATTGTTTTTGAACAAGAATGGAAAGGCAATTGAGTGAAAGAAGGATACTATTTTCGACAAATTGCATTGGAAAAGTTGAATATCGATATGAAAAAAAAGGAAAAACAACTTTGATCCATACCTTGTACCACATCCAAAAATTAACCTGAAATGAATCATAGACCTAAATGCAAAACCTAAAACTATAAAACCTCCAGAATAAAACAAGTGTAAGATAATAACTTTGTGATTTTGAATTAGGCAAAAATTTCTTAGATATAAAACTAAAAGCATAATACATAAGAAAAAAATTGATAAAGTAGAATTTCATTAAAATTAAGGACTTCTGTCCTTTGAAAGACAATATTAGGAGAATGAGAAGACAATCTACAGTCTGCGAGAAAATATTTGCAAATCTCATATCTGATAAAGGATTTGTATCCTAAATATAGAAATAATTCTCAAAGCTCAATAATAAGAAATCAAACAACTCAATTAAAAAAATGGGCAAAATATTTAAACAACTACCTCCCTAAAAAAGATTGACGGCATATAAGCAGATTGAAAACATGCTCAACATCATTAGTCATTAGGGAAATGCAAATTAAAACCTTAATGTGATACTTCTACACATGTATTAGAATGTCTAAGATTAAAAAACTGACTATCGCAAGTGTTAACAAGGATGTAGAAGGACCAGAACTCTCATTAACTGCTTGGTGGCTATGCCAAATGGTAAATGGTACAACCAGTTGGGAAAATAGTTGGATAATTTCTTAAAACATTAAACACACAGCTACCATATGATCCAGTCATTCCACTCCTAGATACTTAATAGGGAAAAATGAAAGTATATATTCACATAAAGACTTAACACATATTCAAATCCACTTTCTTTGTAATAGTTAAAAAACTGGAAGTAACCCAAATGTCCATCAACATGTAAATGGATAAACAAATTGTGAAATGCATGTGTATTCCATACCATAGAATACAATTCAGCAATAAAAAGGAAGGAACTAATGATACACATAACAAACATGAATGAGTCTCAGAATAATTATGCTCAGCAGGCAAAAAAAAGCATACAAATTGTATGATTCCATTTATATAAAACTCTAGAAAATACTATTCAATCTAGAGTGACAGTAATCAGATCAGTGATTGCCTGGAGAAGGGAGGGGCTTAGAAGTGGGACGGATGGATTACAAAGGAGTACAAGGAAACGTTTGAGGGTGATAGATCATTGACTATGGTGACTGTTGCCTCGGTGTATACATATGTCAAGACTTTTCAATTGATACACTTTTCTCTACATTAATTATTATATGTTAACACTTCAATAAAGCTGTTAAAAATGTCACTGCACATTAATTTCTCTTAAAATAATTGCATTAATCTAACTAGTCCAGAAGCAGAACTATCTAATAAAAAAGTCCTGACAACTAATACACTTATTGAACACATATTTACTGAAGATTCAGTAACTGCCAGGTAGTAATTTGTGAATCCAAATAGGAATAAGTCCTTACCCTTGGGTCACTCACAATCTACTGGCAGAGGTCAAATGTAGACACACAATGTGTTGTGGTCAGTTCTACAGAAAAGGTCTGCAGGAACTGAGAGAGAAGGGAGTGGAGGGAACACTGAGCTGGCCAGATAAGGCTTCCATGAAGATGAGATACTTGAGCATCCTGATCTTGGAGGATCAGGATGAATTTGCCAGAAAGCTGGGAACCGTATGAACTAAGGCACAGAATTATAAACAAGCATGATGCAGTGAGAGAGAGAGGCCGTGAAGAGAGAGGAAATTGGAGCGGCAAAAGCAGGCCAGATCAGAAAAGCTTTTGTATGCTGGGCTAAGAAACTCGAATTTTATCCAGCTGGCTATAGGGAGCTAATTAGGGACTTTAAGAGGAAGAGAATAACATTATCAAATTTTTATTTTAGAAAAATCACTTTGGAAGCAGTGTGGAGAGTAGTTAGGAGGAAAATAAGACTAGATACAAAATGATCAGATGGAGAATTTTGCTGTAGTCTAAGCAAAAATACACTTTGGTTGACTGCTTCCACCAAAGTGAGAGCGTGGAGAAAAGAGCTTGGATTCCATCAACACTGGAGGTAGAGTCTATAGATAACTGGACACTGTTAATGAGGGAAATGAAGAGTGCTTTGCTACACAGGAACCCAATAGGGAAAATCAGGCGAATGGTAGTGCCATCCATTTAAGTGAGTACAAACAGCAGGTTCAAAGGGAAAGAAAATGAGTTCAGTTTTGGAAATGTTGAGTTTAATGTGTCTTTGGGATGTCTATATGGACACATTTTAGTAAGCAAGATTCTATATATATCTCAGAGCTCCTAGAACTTAGTGAAACTCGAATGTGCCATGTTAGAAATTTCACTTACTCCTATGGACAGTATTCGTATTCTGGTAAAAGACATAATACCATTTATTGAGCACTTCTTGATGCTAGCTATTGGATTAAGCACTTCACATACATTATGCTATGCAATCTTCACAACAAATCTACATTAGTTTTTTTTCCTTGTGTTACTTACAAGGAAAGTGAGGCTTAGAGAGGTTGTGTAACCTGCCCAGGAACACTTTGTGGTGCAGTTGGATTTGAATAAGCCAATGCTCTTAACAACTATACAATGCTAGAACACCATATTTTAAGGGGGTTCCTAGAAAGGTAGAGTGCAGCTGTGTTCCTAACTGACCCATAAATAGCCTCCAAGGAGCCTATGAGTGAAAATAATACTAAGAAAAAGCTCCCTGGCTTCAGAAAATATAGGGAAACGAAGTGAGTAGTAACCATAACATGAATCCAATAACGGAGTCTAGGTCACTAGGAGGCAATCACTTGTCTCCAAGTCCTCTCAATTATCCGTGTTTTCTACTTTATATTCTCAGATATGATTATTTTGCCTGATTGATTTCACATCTAAGTCCAACTTCTTTTCCTGCACTTAACTGTGGACTCATGGAGAGTAATGACTCAGCAATTCAGCACTTTTACAAGAGAACTGATACATGAGTAATGGCCCTACGTCTGCCTCTTAGGGGCTGGATGATTTTAGGCAAGTCATTTAATCTCTCTGAGCATCATTGTTCTCATAATTCAATGAGAATAATACATCCAAGCTATCTACTTCAGCAGAATCTACTTTGAAAATATATATTAGAATACATCAAAAATTATGAAGCACTATAGAATTATAGGAAAGCACCATAAACTTTTGTTTGTTTCTTCCTCTATATTGTCTTGGTGACCTTCTATGTATAGGTTTCAAGGACAAACACAAGACTCAAAATTATCTGATGCAATTTATTCCCTAAATTTTGCCTCTCCTTGAAAACACTCTGATAAACTGTCTGTACTTTACAAAACAAAGAAAATACTATTTTCTTTTATCTACTAAATTGCATAGCTTCCATCTTTCAAAGTATTGCTCAAAATCCAGTTATCAGTGTGTCTTCTCAGTTAAGTTACTTGCATAAAAATGAATTTGATACATTGCCCCATAAAACACAAGCACTGGTATATTTCTCCATATTCTTTATTACTATTTTTGGTAATAAAATGTAATGTTAAGCTCTTGAGCTCTTGAGTTAGAGACCTGGGTTCAAATAACAGCTCCATTTATTAGTGATGTAACTTTGGTCAAATGACATCCCTTCTGAGCCTCCATTCCCTTGTCTGTGAAATGGAGCTAAGAATAACACGACTCATAAGGTTATGAAGATTAAATAAGGTATATAAACTAAAAGAATTATTACAGCGACTGCCATAAATAAGAGTTCAATAAATATCAGCCAGATAGTATTTCATTAACATCATTGGGATGCCCTTTACATGTATACAGCAAAGTGCTATCTATCACAACTACATCTTTCTATTTGTTTTCTTAAATCTCCCTTTATTTTTGATTCCTTCTCATATCTTCCTTATATTCTATAACCCCATATCACCTCTCAATGATTATGTATTCTCGTTGCTATGTCTATTTTTCTGTTAATAACTGAGTTTCCAACTAAAAAAATTGAAGCATTCTATAATCAATTTAGACTATTTTTTATGCAACTCACTAGTACCATTGTGCATCATACCTCCATTACTATTGAGATATCATGTCTGTGTAGCCTTCCCAATAATTCTGAGACACCTGGGAATGAACTCTATGTCTTCAGATTTCTAATTGATATCCTTATGTTCCTCTAATTTGTATGACCAGATCATGGTTCCTTATGTTGCTCTAATTTGTTGTAGTAACAACATTTGGTGAATGTTCTATAAATTTTAGCAAATTTTATGGAATTGTGCCCTTGTAATTATGCAGCTATATTTCTGCAATCATTGTATAATCTGATCTTTTATACCTCATTTTTCCCTAGTCTAATCTTTTCAATCATGTGACCTACTTCGCTACCACTTTCCCCCTCAGCCTTGCATGCACAAAAATTTTATTTGGTCAGCCTACTAATAGTGGGTCTACTTCTCAGGAGCAGATTCACCTCAACTAAGCTCACAAAACTGATCTATAAAACTGGAGTGATAATTTACTAATTTCCAAGGAAAATATGACTATCACATAGATCAGGATACTGGCATTAACATGATCATTACACTCTCTGATTGACACTGTATATAAGGAAGAGAAAATCCGATGCCATGGGAAGATTATTTTCACAGGTACTGAACAAACTTGAAGTATCATGAATAGAACATTATCTCCCTCAGCAGACTTACATGGGCAGTGACATTGCAGTGAAAGTTGGCTCAAAGCACTGGAAGTTAGAGAAATCAAATGGTTAATAGGACCAGAGGAAAGGTCTTATCACCCAAGTTTCTGAGTCTGCTGATTCAGTTTTCTTCTGTGGACAGTGCTTTAATTAGCCTAGCCAAAGAATTCTTTCTTGCTGGCTCTCTGTCTCTCTCTCCATTACTAGCTGATCCTCCCACTCATGAACATAGTCTTTCTTTAATTGTGTTGAAATATTCAGTTCAGGTTATAATTGTCTCCTTATGGCAGTTTTGCATTTTTCTACTCTGATCTGACATTTATTGATTTTATTTTTTAACTTTATAAATATAGTTTTACTTCCTTCATGTAAATTCCTAGGGAAAACCTCATTTGAATTTTGATAAAGATTCAACACTTATAAGAGTTTAGGCTAAGAATATTAGCCATCTCACGGGAATGTTCTTTGGGTTTTTTTTTTGAGGAAGATTGGCCTTGAGCTACCATCTGTTGCCAATCTTCCTTTTTTTCTTTTTTCTCCCCAAAGCCCCAGTACATAGTTGTATATCCTAGTTGTGGGTCCTGCTAGTTCTTCTATGTGGGACACAGCCTCAGCATGGCTTGATGAGTAGGTCTGCGCCCAGGATCCGAACCAGCAAACCCAGGCCACCAAAGTGGAACATGCAAATTTAACTACTACATCACTGGGCCAGCCTCCTTTTTTTTTTGTAATAAGAAAAATATTACTCTCTCTTACACACACACAAATATTTTGGCATATGAATAATAACTAAAGAATTGAATTTTAAAAAAAAATCTGCTTTGGTTTAGGAAGATTTCTCTAAGCACACTCCTGGCCTCTCTCTGACCATGACTCATTCTACACCTAGGGCAGTGACCTGATATTTTTGATTGGTAATTTTTGAAAGAGTCGCCACTTAGGCATACTCAGTGGAGTGTTATCTTTCATCTTTTTGGGAGCAACCCTTCCTCCAAATCCAAGCCGTTGGTCCAGGTATCTATGCATACGAGGGTATGCCTACTTCTGGGATTTTGGGATTAGAAAGCCCACTTTATTAACAGATTCAGAGTCCTACCCTCAAACCTGGCTGCAGTGAATATGTTGTTTTATCCTTATTTACTTCTCATTTCTCAGTTTGCTCAAAAACAGGGTATACAGTTTGCTAGCCCATCTCTTGGAAATCCCACATCCAATGCATGCTACGTTATTAGTAATCTTAACCTAGTTTTCATTTTTGTCCATTTAATTTTCATCCGGCCTTCAGCTTATATAATTATGAAGTTTCATACAGAACAAAGGTAAAAGATGTATCCTAAACCTCAGATACTCATTTAAAAACAAAACAAAACGTGTGTGCCCATAAAAGAAGTATTTATCCTGTATTGAAGATAATAATGTTAAACACAGAGTTCAGTTTGATGATATTTTGAATCTTAAAGTATGTATAAGCCTGTGAACTTAGGTGACTTAGCAGCAAACTTTGGATCAATAATTTACTCTTTAGCCCAGAGAAGATGCTAAATTATTTGTTTAAAAATGTTTTATAGGCCGGTGCACGTATTTTTCTAAAATGGAGCAGTACAAAGCTCTCCACATGCCAATTTAAGCACTAATATGCTTCTGAGACCACACAGGTCTGAAAGGATGTGCTTTCCCATTGCAAAGACATCCTTAAGTGAGATGCTATAATTAATTCTTTAGGGGCACTGTAGTGAGGGGAGACTCCAGGGACCACTTTCACTTATACCACCAGCTTTTGTGTGAAAGGTGAGATGTGTTTAGCTCCAAGTCTCAATTACTCCTGCCTCTTCTCCCTTTGCCAACATCAGGTCATGCTGCTGGTAACAAAATCTTTTCAGGGCCCTCATGTACAGTGAAGATAAAGTACAACAGAATTCTCTTCTTTTTAATGAGAAAGATTTTCCAAACTTGATGAAACAGTACTGCATGACCACTTGATTTTAGTCTTTATGAAGTAAATTTATTCCCAATCAATTCCCTCTGTTCACATGTAGATTTAGCTTTTCATTAAGATTTGTTAGGATAGTGATATTCAGTATTTGCTGAGTCTCTCAGTAAGACGCTGAATTTATTGGCTACCTTTTCATCTTCTTTCAAGGCTGTTCAGCTTCAGCAAACAAATTTTAAAAAGTCATTTTTGCAGTGGGAGAATGATGTTAGAATTTTGATTGCACAGTACACCCTTTAAATGTAAATGTAAATTTCAGAAGTAGATATAGTTGCCAAAATCTCTCTTTCTCATTTAATTTGATTAAAGTATTCTTTTTAAAAAATTACTAATTCCTCCTCATCAGATCTCTTTGACAGTCAAAGAACTACCATACAAGTGGTCATGTGATTGAATGAACGCTTTGAGGGGCAACCTCATCGAAAGAACATAATCAGAAAAATAATCACTGACTATTCACCTTTAGAACATTCTGTAAAGTGTAGGAGGGATTTGGAAATTGAGTCATACACCTAGACTTTCCATATGGCAATGAGGACCTGTTACCGAACCAAGTGGGTTCGCCTCCTGGTGAGTTAAATAAGACTCTACACCAGTGGAAATTGTCTCACAAACTAAAGTGTATTTGCAGCAAATAGGAGGCCATGGGGAATCATTTCCAAAGTCATGGCATCCCCAAACAAAGGGAAGCAGGGACTTTTATTTAGGTGGGGGAATGAATATTCAAAAGAGAGAAGCGGGTATTCACTTGCACAGGCTCAATTGGAGAACATGCTTCCACATAATGAGGCCTAAGCTCCTCCTGGAGAGAGCTTTGCATTAAAAATGAGGCAAAGGTCATGGGCATAGCTCTTGTGGTGAGGCTTGATCGGTTTCAGGATGGCTGGTGGTTACATCTCCCTTGAGTGCGTCGCTTGGTCAGTTTCAAGATGGATGGTGGTTACAACTCCTTAACACACAAAAGGAAAAGAAACAACTTGGAAAAACAGTTAATTGCTTCCAAACCCACCCTTGAGTTTCTCGAGACACCTAGTCAGTGACAGACCCTTGTTTAGTGTTGACCTCAATCAGGCATGTAACAACCTATTTGACTTCCTAAAGTTAAATAAACTATTATTTATTCTCAAGTACTCAAGCATCCTTTACAACCCATTTTTTTTCCTGCTTAGAATCAAACTACAGAGGATGTGGTTAACACAATTTTTCTCCACATGGCTCCCCAGTGATGAATACAGCTTGCATGAGGGAAACACAGTTCTACCCTGTTCTGCATTCATCCATCATCTCTCCAGTACCTAGTTGTGGCATCCTTGGAGTCTGGTTCATTCAGGGGTCAGGGTCTGTGGGTAAAAACTGGGGCTCAGGAAGTCGCAGATCACTGACTGGGCTTCCACTTCAAGGTTCCAGACATCCTCTAATTATCTTCACTTAAAAATCTCTCCATGTCCTCCATTAGTGTAACTTTGGGAAATAATCAGCGTAAAAGCACCAAGAAAGTAAGCTATCATGCACAATATTGTTGTAACTTTAGACTGACCTTTACAAGAGAACCAGTAGATCGTGTGTGGTGTTAAGGCTTGAGAGTAAAGAAAACGATGGAAGTCTGTAAGGAGTCAGGACAGCACAAACTTCAACTGGAGGTGAAGGCAGCGATAGACAAGCTCTCAAAATGCCTTCCCCTGCAGGGCAGCTCTACCTCTATACCACCTAGGTTGATCCTAAGACAGCTGTTTTTTGACTCAGGAGTCTACTTCTCTCAGGCTCTTTGAGATAGCACTGTCAGCAGCAGATGAGATGCAGATTTACAGCTGGTGTCAGTGGCATATTAATACCTTTGCGGTCTGTCATGTCTTATGAGTTTCCATAGTGGTTCCACATAAATTTTGACTTAAGACGTAAAAGGATGGAGTAGTCATTTGGGATACTGGAGATAAGCTCCTTAGGTTAGATGGAGAAGGGAGGGAAAGGAGCAAAGGAGAGGGTCCCATAGTAGTCATTATAGGCTCTTAATGGTTAGGATCCAATAGCAGTTTAATCCAAAAGAGGGCATGTTACACGGTGCCATCTAAAGCATGGCTTCTCAAGAGTGGCACGTTGACATTTTGGACTGGATAATTCCTTGTTGTGTAGGGTTGTCCTGTGCGCCGCAGGATTTTTAGGATCATCCCTGGCCTCTACCACTAGATGGCAGTAGCACTTACCTCTCCAGTTGTGACCATCAAAAATGTCTAGACATTACCAATGTCCCCTGGGGAGTAAAATCACCTCCAGTTCAGAATCACTGGACTAAAGCAGCACAAGTACATCCCACAGACTTTTTAGTGATTAATTTAAAAATAAAAGATGTGTTCTACAGGGTTAAAAAATTCTCAAAGTATAAAACATTTTTTGTTCATTTAATGTTCAGATTCAAATAGTGGAGTCAGCCAGAGCGGCAAAACCCCTGCATGTATGCTCTGATTCCAAAAATGTTTAGAAAGAAATTTCAGACATCTTAGGCGAATTTATTTTCACAAAGTTTTAGGAGGAATAACTCACTTATTTATAATATAGGATAATTTTAAAAGAACTACTGTTTTCTGTATTTCATTTAAACTTCACAAAGACCATATACCCTAAACATTATTTCTATTTTGTAGAAGAGAGTCTAAGAGCACATAAAAAAATTCTGGCGGAGCCGGAAATCAAACTCATGTCTTTTGATTTTAAAACCAGGCATTTTCCAACAGAATACTTGGTGCTTCTGCTATTGAAGCTTTAAGCACTAAGCAAAATGTTCTCATCACTAGGATGAGAAAGCTCAAAGGAAGAGGGGACTGGTGTCTGAATTAACATACAAGGTTGAGTAGGTTTGCTGGTTTCCTTTCAGTTGTGGTAAAAAATATATAACAAAATTAACCATTTTAGCCATTTTTAAGCGTACAGTACAGTATGTTTAACTATATGCACACTATTGTCTAACAGATCTACAGAATTTTTTCATCTTGCAAAACTGAAACTCTATATCCATTGAACAGTAACACTCCATCTCCTTCCCTGTCCCTGACAACCACAATTCTACTTTTCATTTGTAAGAGTTTGACTACTTTAGATACCTCATATAAGTGGAATCATAAAGTATTTGTCTATTTGTGATTTGCTTATTTCACTTAGCATAATATCCTCAAGTTTCCTCCATGATAGCATATGCAGGATTTCCTTCTTTCTCATGGATGAATAATATTTCATTGTATATATATATACCACATCTTTATCCACTCATTCATTGACAGACAGTTAGGTTGTTTCCATATCTTGGCTATCATGATCAGGGCTACCATGAACATGGGAGTGCAAATATCTCTTTAAGATCTCATTTGCAATTCTTTTGGATATATACCCAGAAGTGGGACTACTAGATCATATGCTAATTCTATTTTTAGTGTTTTGAGGAACCTCCATACTGTTTTCCATAACAGCTGCATCATTTTTCATTCCTACCAACAGTGCACAAAGGTTACAATTTCTCTGCATCCTTGTCAGCACTTATTATTTTCTGGTTTTTTGATATTGGCCATCCTAACGGGTGTGAGGTGAGATGATATCTCACTATGATTTTGATTTACATTTCTCTGATGATTAGTGATGCTGAGCATCTTTTCAAACGCTTGTTGGCCGTTTCTATATCTTCTATAGAGTCATGTTTATTCAGTCCTTTGCTCATTTTTAAATTAGAATATTTGAGTTTTTTGTTGAGTTGTAGGAGCTCTTAATATATTCTAGAAATTAACTCCATGTCAGATATATGGTTTGCAAACATTTTCTTCCATTCTGTAGGTTGCCTTTCCACTCTCTTGATTGTTCTGTATGCTGTGTAGAAGTTTTTAAGTTTAATGCAGTCTCATTTGTCTATTATTTTTGTTGCCTGTGCTTTTGTTGTCATATCCAAGAAATCATTGCCAAATCCAATGTCATGAAGACTTTCTTCTATGTTTCCTTCTCTGAGTTATACATTTTCAGGTCTTACATTCAGATATTTAATCTGCTTTGAGTTAATTTTTATATATGGTTTAAGGTAAGGTCCAACTTTATTCTTTTGCATGTTGATATCCAGTTTTCTTAACACCATTTGTTGAGGAGACAATCCTTTCCCCATTGTGTAGCCTTGGTACCCTTGTCAAAGATCATTTGACTGTATATATGAGAGTTTATTTCTGGGCTCTCTATTCTGTTCTATACCAATATATGATTGGTCTATATGTCTGTCTTCACACCAGTACCATACTGTTTTGATTACTGTAGCTGTGTAATATGAAGCCAGTTCCGTCAGCACTCTGAATCAGGTGAGACAGAAACCCAGTTTTTCAAGAAGCCCTCTGAAAAGCTGTACTGTTGGGCATACGTTCCAGTCTTCTCTTTGCCTCCTGAAGTAGAAGCCACAAACTAGGCACTTTCTCCTGATCACTTTGAGCTGTGTTGGCCTCTATCTGAAGTGGTTGAAGATATTCTGGGGCTGCAACAAATTACTGAGCTCTCTCGTTCCTATCTGCCCCTACCCCTGCAAAGTGTACTGGTTCCCTGTCAGTATTCTGAGTCAGGGGAGACAGGAACCAGGCCCTCATGCAGCCCCCTGAAAAACCAGAATGCTGGATAAACATTATACTCTTCTCTTTCCCTCCCAGGGAAGAAGCTGCGAGGTGTGCTTTTTCTCCTGCTTGAACTAAGCTGTGCCATTTGGGGTAAGGGCTGATGTGGGTGAATTGAAATGGCTTTTCTTATCAATTTCAATGCAGTTGTTCTTGGCTTTGCGCTTTCTTGGAGTACCGCAATTTCCTAACTAGTTTCTGGAATTCTAACAAGAGCTTTTTGAACCAAATATTGTTGTCAAGTCAGTGTCTTGGTGGAGGAACGATGTCTAGGGCTTTCTATTTTTCCATCTTGCTGATGTCGCTCCTGGTTTTCTGGTTTTTTTTAAAAGAACATATGATTTTATTCAGAAGAATAATTTATTTTTTAAATTTTTGCCTTAAAAGATGGATGTTATGGCATATCCTCTTTGGTCTCAGAGTGTTTAATTCTGTTTCTCTTACCTTCTAATCAGGAGGAATTTAGATCAGCCCTTTTTCAGATATAAAGACATGGTTGATCAACACAAATCTCATTTAATGAACTCATCTGACCTAGAATAGGACAAATGCGGAAATGAAAAGAGGATTATAGTCCTATTCTAAATAATTAGAGAATATTCCAGTTACTATGACTTCAATCAAAATCTACTTAACCTTTGTATACCCTAAGAGAAGAGGAAAAATAGGTTTGAGCACTTGCTCTGCAACTTACTCTGCGATCTTACACAAATTATTTTATCTTTCCTAATCTCCATTTTCTCCTCTGTAAAATGAAGGTAATAATAGTATCTGCCTCAAAGGTTTACTGGAAAGATTAGCTATGAAAATGACTAGGAATTAATAAATGCTTGAAAGTATTATCTAATCACCTTACATGTGTTAGAATGGCCATCATCAAAAAGACAAGGATAACAAATGCCGGCCTGGACGTGAAGAAAGGGGAACACTTGTGCATTGTTGGTAGAACTGTAAATTGGTACAGCCACTATGGAAAACAGTATGGAGGATCCTCAAAAAATTAAACATAGAATTACCATATGATCCAGAAATTCCACTTAAGGGAATATATCCAAAGGAATTGAAAACACTAACTCAAAAAGGTATCTGCATTTCCATGTTCATAGCAGCATTATTTAAAATAGCCAAGACATGGAAACCATCTAAGTGTCCATTGACAGATGAACGGATAAAGAAGTTGTGGTGTATAAATATATACAGATATATATATATATATATATATATATATATATATACACAATGGAATATCATTCAGCCATAAAAAATGAGGAAATTCTACCATCTGCAACAACATGGATGGACCTTGAAGGCATAATGCTAAGCGAAATAAATCAGACAGAGAAAGACAAATATTGTGTGATCTCACTTATATGTGGAATCTAAAAACAGACAAACAAACAATCTCATAGAAAAAGAGATAAGACCTGTGGTTACCAGAGGTGTGTGGGGGGGAGTGGGAATTGGAGGAAGGTGATCAAAAGAAACAAACTTTCAGTTATAAGATAATAAGTACTAGGGATGTAACATACAACATGATGACTATAGGTAACACTGTTGTGTGATATATAGGAAAGTTGTTAAGAGAGTAAATCCTGAGTTCTCATCACAAGGAGAACTTTTTTTTTTCTTTTATTCTTTCTTTTCTTTTTATCGTATCTATATGAGAAGATGGATGGTAGCTGAAACTATTGTGGGAATCATTTCACAACATATGTAAATCAAACCATCATGATGTACACCTTAATCTTATACAGTGATGGACGTCAATTATTTCTCAATAAAACTAGAAAAAATATGTTACTATTATTATTAACTGTGTTATGTAAATATAACTAACTTCATTACCAGATTCCATCACTTATGCCACCATGATGGTAATAATTTATAATAGTCCAATTCTTCTTTCTAGTCACTTGCATGATTATATGTGTCCTATCTCAGGCTTATGCTAATTAACACATGTTTACACAAATGACTCTCCTGTAAATTCTGCTCACTAAAGCCTTTATGTCTGAAAATTTTTCTACTGTGTGTTTTAAAATTCAAATATGTTTTATTCAAAAAATATTAGTGACATTAACATTTCTTTTAACACTCCTTTAAATAGTCTTTGCTAATATTGCTGACACACTTCTGCTTTTTTCTAAATAATTAAACCAAAGGCAAAAAGAAAAAAATGGATTCTGGATTATATAGCCTCCCTACATAAGCCATAAGAAAGTAAAGCGGGGGATTTGACTCTCATTAAGTTAACTTAATCAATGAAGACAGTGAAACCAAATAGTATTAAAAAGAGCATATTCTTTGAAGCCAAATAATCTAGCCTATTTAAATTATCTGGAGATCTGCCTATTCTTTCTTCCTTTTTGTGCCACATAGAAGTAAACACTTTGAGTTTCTTGGAAAAATAAGGTATTTTTTCTATTACGTAATGTATGTTAGTTATCTTACTGCTGAATAAAAAATTACCCCAAAATTTAGCAGCTTAAAACAACAAATGCTTATTATCTCACAGTTTCTGTTGGTCAAGTGTTCAGGCACAGCTCAGCTGGGTCCTCTGGCTCAGGACATCTCACGAGGCTACAATCCAGGTGTTAACTAAGCTGAAGTTGTCTCAAGGCTTAATGGGGGGTAGGATACATTCTTGACCTCCCTCATGAGACTGTGACAGGCCTCAAGTCTTTGCTGGCTGTTGGCCAGAGATACCAGGTCCTTGCTGCATCAACCTCTCCATAGGACAGCTCAGAATGTAGTATATGGCTTCCCTCAAAGTGAGCCAGTAAAAGAAGGACAAAGTGTGCTTCGGATGGAAACCACGGCCCCTTCATAAGCAAATGTTGGAAGTGACAT
Source organism: Ceratotherium simum simum (assembly GCF_057802395.1). Classification (NCBI taxonomy): domain Eukaryota; kingdom Metazoa; phylum Chordata; class Mammalia; order Perissodactyla; family Rhinocerotidae; genus Ceratotherium; species Ceratotherium simum. Next base: position 52,143,914 of record NC_141909.1, read on the forward strand.
CCCATCACTTTTGCCACGTTGCTTTTCACTGGAAAAGAGTCACTAGGTCCAGTCTACACACAAGGATAGTGAATTACCCAACCATGTTTATACCAGGAGGCAAGATCATTGGGGGCCATCTCAGAGGCCCTACCACAAAGATCAATAGAAAATGAGGAGGAAAGAGCAATTGAAAATACTGGGTAAGTAAGGTAAATTAGGTTCTTTGATTTCTGGATCCTGTACTCGTAATGCCGGTCAGATAGTAAGAGAACATAAATTGTTTTCAAATTAAGAGTTTCCACTGTCTTTTATGATGCCAAGTTTAGAAGTGCAGGATTTTAAGAGCGATTCTTCAAGAGGAACAGCTCAGCACCAGCCAAGGCTAATGAGCGAACACCATGATACTATTTCTAGAAGTGTCACCTTTCTGGTGATCTTTTTCTTTAAAATTCCCCTGGAGGTCTGCATTTATGTCCTTTAACTAGGGAATGTGCAGTAGCTCACTGCAGCAAGATGGAGTCCCACAGGAGGAAACCTTCTACAAGATATTATTTATTCTCTTCCTCCCTACTTATTCTAAAAGGAAGGGAAATTGAAATAGAGGAAGCTTTTGAACACAGCGGGAATGCAGAGCTTGTAACTGTCGTGTTACTTTTAAACTTAAGCCTCTCTCATTCTTCCAGTAGACCCTTTGAGACTGCTGCTGCCAATGCAGAGGAGACCACGTTGTTTCAGTGACTCATTTTCAAGCAAACACTGCATCTAAGTTAATTAAAATGCCTATGTTGTTTTCTTTCTCAAGCCTTAACAGCTTTAAGGAAAAAGCAGACAATTTAAGTGCCAGGGTGAAAAGGGAAAGTCAAACAAATTGACAAAAAAATCACGGGCTGAGAGTAATCACTACATCGTTCAAGTTGTACCTTTCTTTTATTGGACTATTGTTTTCAACTTGTTCCTTCTTTACTTGTAGCACGCTGATGACCAACTATCCGTTTACCTCTGGGTTTTAATGACCATGTCATTATCAGTTACAAAGCTGTTGGGCTCACTTCTCTTCTAAGAGGCCACTGGGTTGCTGCTGTGAGCTTTGCCTGGTCTGGAGATGAGATGAGAGCACCCTACCAGCCCAGCCCCACGTGTAGGAGGAGTGGATGGTCACATGCTGTGATGTAAGCAGAGCAGCCTATTATGACAATGTTAAATTCCTATATTCAGGATTCCTCCTGTTGTCTGCTAATCTCCTACTTTGCAAACACTCTTGAAAGAGAGCAATGCATGCAGGCACAAGTAATTTCCTGTGAATTCACTAACAGATTGCTTTTCTTTGGGATTGTAATGACAAAGAAATCAAAAGATCACAGACCATTTATAGAGACTGTACCTTCAATCCCAGTCCTCTCTCCTCTCCCTTGACCCCTCAGGACAACTAATAAAAATCTATTAGACATGATAACATAGCAACCCCCATTGGCTCAAATCTGTTCTGGAAGCTGGTGAATTATTCTCACTTGTTATTAGTTTTATGTGTCAACTAGGATAGACTATAGGACTCAATTACCTAATCAAATACTAATCTAGGTGTTTCTGTGAAGGTATTTTGCTGATGTAATTAACATCTACAATCAGTTGCCTTTACTAAAGAAGATTATACTCAATAAGGTGGGTGGGCCTTATCCAATCAGTAAAGGCCAAAAGAGCAAAAACTGACATTTCCCAAAAACGAAATTCTGCCTCAAGATTGCAGCATCAATTTAGATTATATATATACTATATATAGTATATATATATGTGAAAGTCATTTCAGAAATCTGTCTTCTCTTTCATTACCTTATCCAATCCAATCAGCTCTACTTCACAAATATTTCTAAAATGAGGGGAAAAGGGAAAGTAGAAAGATATGAAAGAGTTTGAGTCTATAAGACTTGCTCACCAATTAGATGTGTTGAATGAGGGAAGAACATATGATGACTCCTAGGTTTTTGCATTAGATAACTGAGTTTGCAGAAAGGTCTCTGATTAAGACACAGAATACAGAGGAGAATATTTTTTCAGAGAAGATGGGTTTAATTTTGAAATTTTCATTTTGAGATATCTGGGAGACTGCCAAGAGAAAATGCACAGTAATTGTTAGACTTGAGAGTTCAGTACTCAGAGCACTCAGTTAGGAACAGAGATGTGAGAGCCCATCAGCCTTTATGCATCCATCCAGGAAATACAGGAGGCAAAAAATGACGATGCGATGCCGGGAAACAGTGTCAAGATGATCAGACGACATAAAAGAAATCGAGAAGGAGCAGTTGAGACGAACTAGAAAGCGTTTTATTTTCTTGCTTCCCACGGAAAGGTCCAACGCTGGAGAGAGAACAAGTAAAATAAAGATTTAAAAAGTGCCCATTAGTATAAAAAAATGGGAAGTTATTTGGTGATCTGACCAAGAGCAATTTCAATGGAACAGAAGCTGGAAGGTGGTGGACTGAGGAACGGATGAGATGTGAGAAACCGGAGGAAGTGACTACACTGTTGAAAGGAAGAAAAGAAATAGAGTAGTGGCTAGAAGACAATGAATGCTCAAGGAGGAAAGCATGTTTAACTATGCAAGTCTAAAACACCCAAATTAAGGGGTATTTTTGTGTTGCTTGCTTTAACTAGGGGATAGTCACTCTAGAATATATTTACATGCTGAGGAGAAAGAAGAAAGGAAACAGGTGTTCCTAATTTGAGAAACGCCTGGATGGTCTGAAGAGGATCTATAAATCCCAGAAATTGTAGACAAAGACTGTATATATACTATTTTGTGCAAATTAGTTTTTCTGGGGAGAAGATAACCAGCTTTCAAGGTCCCTGACACACGCATTTAAAAAACTGTTTGAATGAATGGATTAATCAAATAATCATGGGGATCTGTGACTCCAAAATGGTCAATAGAATCTTTAAAGATAAAATCAAGAGAGAAGCTAATAAGTACTTTATTCTGGGTGAAATAATATTTACATTTGAAAAAATAGAAGTTTTGAAAGCCCCTAAAGTATACTGCACTGGATATGTTCAGGCAATTCTGTTAGCTCTGAGATGGCTAAGCCACAGTAGGGTATGGCCAAAGCAAATCTAGTTTTCTGGTATATTTGCCAGCACCTAAAGTACTAGACAAATTATATACGCCTTGAAGGCAGTCCCTTGTTTTTGACAAACAGAAAGTATTAATATTGTTGATTTCTAACCCTTTCTCTCTCTTTTTCTTTTTACATATGGCTTTGTATTCCAACCAAAAGTCTTTTGTTAAATACAAACATTAAATGAATTTTCTTGCTCCAGGAATGGTTTAGGAGAGGGCAGCTCAGCTTAGCTCCGCGGTAGGTCTCATTCTCTGAGAAGGCTGTGAGCAGAGGATGAGCTGTGTTTAGTTTTAAAGAAATGCTCACAAACATTTCTTTTAATGAGAGTCTGGAGAAATAGCCAAGAAGAAATCTAAATGGGAGGTGTTCCATCTTGAAAGGTTAACTTAGAAACAGGTACTAAACCAAACAAACCACAAATATTTAAGCTATAAAATGAAAGGAAAGAAAAAACATATTCTAAATCAGTATTAAAAGTAATGCCACGTAGCTGTATGAAACTCTAGTGAGGTTTGCGGAATGAATCTTTAATGGTATCATTTATGCTTGTCCCAGTGTGCTATGTTCACAATGAAAACTGCCTACAAATCTTGATGTACCATTTTATTGCGTGGAAAACTGGCCACCATCTCACAGAGCAGCAATTGTAAATTAGAAATATATTCTGTTTGGTTTGAGCACAACACATTTGGAAATTTATGAAGTTACATAAAAGCACACAAAAGCATTTCTGACACAGTTGTGACTTTCTTCTGGTTTTGGGATTCAGAGGAGAGGGAACTGGGGCTGCTGACAGTGCTGCTGCTTCAGCAGGGGGTTCAGAACAAGTCTACCTAAGGGCGGCCTCCCCACACCTTGGTGTCCTGCTGGTATTGATCCTCACATTCCCCCTGGGGCCTAGTAGATATTACTCAATGACCCTAAAACCCTCTGAATCCTGAGAAACAGTAACTGACACTGCATGAGCATGATTATGTATGCTCCTGTCCCTCACGTTATTTGGTTATATTTTAAGTAAACAAGACCTTATTGTAGGTATGCTAATACATGTCACGGCAATTTCAGATGCTAGAAACTGCAGAATCCAAGTTTTCACGACAAAGTTTACTTATATAAAATTATACCATATTTTCAGTGGTTTTTTTATCCTATTTTTTCAAAGTACTATATCTTTTGCAAAAGTATAATCCTATTTTTTCTTTGTTAAAGATCTTGGACTTTTTTTAAATTAGTAAAACAAGAGATTTCTTCCCCTAGCTCTATTTTGCTGGGACTGCTGCTTGGTCACAAATTAAATATTAATAAAAATCTTGAAGAATGGGCTTAACTTTCATTTAGTCTTGGGAATAGTCTTTGGGTTCATATTGTTTTATATCAAAATCAAATACCAAATTTAGCAATCCAATTTCCAGATTTATGGTGATCACACGAACTAAGTTTCCAAAAGACAGAACACTAGGTAGGTAGATAGGAATGATAATTAAATTTTCTTTTTACAAAATCAAATCCAAATTATGTATGAAAGATATATCTAGATTTAAATAGACTCAAGTCCTTACTTTCTTCTAATAGAAAACAGTTTCAAATAAATAATTAGAAAGTTTAAGAGGACAGAGAAATTATTAGCAATGAAGAGAATGCTGGATAATTAAAAGGTAGGATTGGAAACACAAAAAGAGTAAATTTTAACAGATAATTACAATAGTCTGGAGGAATCCATTTCTGCATACAGCCTCTACTAATTTGAGAACTAGTGAGGAAATGATATAGAAAATATAAGCTGACTGATAACTAGAAATATACTAATAATTTCTTACTCTATGTAGAAAAAACACGTATCCATGCTAAATGCAAATAATATAGCCAAAATATGCCTGGCCATTAAGATGACCTTATTGAAACAAAGGAGAATTACTCATCCCATACATCTCAGGAGGAAGTTGCTTATAGCTATCAAACAAAACATGTTTGAATATAATACAAAATAGCATAGGTAACATTAAAAAAATTCTTGAAGTCTTGAGGACTCTGAAGATTTCCACTACCAGAAATCTAGTAAACATGTTTGAACAAAATTGCAGATATGTTTTGGATGTCATACTAAATAATGGCTGACAAAGAGGGTCTTGTTTGTAACATAAACACTCTTCTCCTATTGTATTATATTGATTACTCTTTTGAAGGATAATCCATCTTCCAAATATACGATTTTTGACTGCCAAACATTTATTCATCATTGTCTATTCTTTCAGAATTACTATGGTTACTCAGTTTCTTAAGCAGAAGTACAAAGAATATTTGTTTTTGAGCAATTTTATTCTCAATTGAGAAATTACTTAAGAATAGAAAAGGCAGGAAATCTCTTTCTTTTCTAGGGATTGAATAAACAGGTAGAGAAAAGGGAAAACTAGCTGGAAGAGGTTATAAGATGAAGTTAGCTGACAAACAAAATTTCACATTACTTGAGTGAATATGTTTTAAAATACACAAATCCTAGGGGGCTGGCCCGGTGGTGCAGTGGTTAAGCACGCGCGTTCTGCTTCGGTGGCCTGGGGTTTGCAGGTTCTCATCCCCAACGTGCGCAGACGCACCGCTTATCAGCCCATGCTGTGGCAGCATTCCATATAAAGTAGAGGAGGAGGGACACGGATGTTAGCCCAGGGCCAGTCTTCATCAGCAAAAAAGAGGAGGATTGGCATTCGATGCTAGCTCAGGGCTAGTCTTCCTCACAAATAAATAAATAAATAAATACACAAATCCTAAAAAAATTGTATATTTTATTTTGAATAAAAATTCCAGAACTAATAAACTTGATTTTTTTCTACTAATAAAACTCCATTTAACATTATTTTAAGGAAAAATATGGATTTTTTTCCTCCTGATTGTACTTGGTGAAAATTCTTCCAATATATACAAAATTAATTGTTGAATTATATAATCTACTTCCCAAAGGCTTCATTTAGTTTTAACAAACAAAATAATTAAAGGACCATTAATTTTCTGATAATGTGGAAAAAATAATCTATTCGAATAAAAAGTCAAAATAAATCACTGCTTTAAAATGTATTACATATCATCTGGGGTAGACAACTTCTAAGATGGCCCCCACTGATTCTTATATGTCCTGTGTCATCTTTTTCCTTTGAGTGTGGACTGGACCTACTGACTCCTTTCTAATACGTAGAATACAGCAAAAATGATAGGAGACATTTCTGAGATTAGATTTCAAAAAGTCTGTGGCTTCTGTCTTGTCTGCCCTTCCTCACTGTCTTGCTGCCTTGCTCTGAGGGAAGCCAGCTGCTATATTGTAACTGCCTTATGGAGAGTCCCACATGGCAAAGAACTGGCCAACAGCCAGTGATGACCTGAGGCCTATCAATAACCACTGAGTGAACATGGGAGCTGGTCTTTCCTCAGCTGAACCTTGAGATGACTGCAGCCCAGCCAACACCTGTGAGAAACCCTGAACTATAGACACTCAGATAAGATGCACCTAGATTCTTGACCCATAGAAACGCCGACATAATAAATATTTGTCATTTTAAGCCACTAGGTTTTAGGGTAATTTGTTATGCAGCAATAGATAAACTAATATATCATCTAACAACTTTATCCAATTCTGGCTCATCCCGGGGAAGTTTTGGTGTCTGGCAGAAATTATATTTTGTGTCCTCAGTGGAAACATTTGTACAAAATATTTGTGTACAAGTAACACTGGGCCAAAGTCATAATCAAAGATATTCTCAAAGAAAGGAGATAGAGAAAAGGGGGAACTTAAAATCTGAGTGATAACAAAAACAAGACAGAGAAAATTTCCTTGCTTTGCTTCCATCATGGAGTCACAGTGGCAGCAGCCTGGGGGAGGCCCACATGTAGGGGTTTCCTGGAGAATCCACACTGGCTCTTATCACAATTATTTATGAGTCTCTGACTGGCTACTTTGTTTCTGAATCTGTAGGAATTTACTCAAATTATGAATATTTTATCCATGATCTTGGGTAGTCTCTAATCCTTACACTTAGAATTTCACCATTTTATTGTCCTTTATAGTGATTTTACAAGCTGATGCTTCCAAACTACTTCTGTTCTCATCTTTTTTTAAACAAGTCATTTTAATAATTAACATAATTTGGCAATGATTTTATTTTTACTTTTTTAATTGCTCAGAACTTTTTTTCTAATTAAGTGATATTTTAATACTACATGGCAAGTTTTGGAGAAAAAATTATATTGATGATTTAAATCAGTAAGTAAATTAAAATTTCTAGAAATCATATAACCCAAACAATACCACTGGTGATCCCCAGTTGGAATCTCTTCCCTCAGAAGACCTTTCCAGATGGCTCCAAATCAGGTTTCCTAATCAACCTTTCCTCTTCTGCTATTGAGATTTAACAGGAAATGAAAAGACAAAAGCAGGCAGATCAGTGTAATCACTTGGTTAGCAGATCTAATAGTCAAAGGGCTCCACAGTCCTAGCACCACACACTACACCTGGACTTGATACGTTACAAGGGCCTCCAGTGAATGTTTCTGTATATTCATGACCCCTTCCCTTTCTTACACAAGTTTCAGATTATAATCTTCCCATTGGATATAAGGAAAGACAGATGTGTTTTAATTCATACACCAAGTCTCAGTTATTGGTAGTGTCTGTATTAAGAAGTCTGAAGCCCAGTAGGAAAGAAGTTGAGATCTGATTAACAATGACTGCCATTTCCCTAGGAGAGAATAGTGGGCGTGAGGAACACATTTTCATCTATTTGTCATCTCTAATGCGTGCTGTCCACCCTAAAATTCTATAGGGATTTGAGCACAGTAAATGCTCCCTTCTTGTTTCATGATGTTTGGGTGCCAAGAACAAAGAATAATTATAATGAATTTTTAATGGCTGAAGCTACTTCTACCTTTTCTTGCCCAAATGAATGCCTTTTACTTGACTTTGGTAAAGTGTATCTAATCTTCTAACCCAGATATGAAAAAAGTGTATTACACTAAGAAAGGACTTCATTCACGACTCAGTAATGAGAGGTCTAAGTGGGGAAAAAAAATTTGAAACTTAAAGTGTAGGTAAGTCACAATTGCGGGATGATCCAAAATTTTGTTTCCAGATAATAACTCTTTCCATTTTCACCTTGCTATGCCCTTAATATAAGTTTAACGTGAAAATCTCTAGACATAAAGTAAAAAAGATAAAGTAAAAAGGATAGTGGGCACTTCAAAATTTCCAATACCTAACTGAAAAATCCTTGCCCTAATTAGTTATCTGCTATTATATTGCAAAGATTCACAGGATATAATAATGACTCTTACATCTTTTCACTCCTTATGCCCTAGTCCCACATTGTCCCATTAGAGGGACAGAGGCTGTTGAAGGGCTCTTAACACCCAGATCCTCCAGATCTGGAGAAGCAGCTATTAATTCTAATGTCTTTTGTATTAACACATCAAGTCAAAGAAATCTAATAGATTTGAACTAATGGATCCTGCACCCTCTGTTTCCCTAGAATACGTCAATACATCCTGCATTTCCAAAATAACCTTCAAAAATTGTTTTTGTAAGTTCATATTGAACATAGGAAGAAGTTTAAGAAACGTTTCTCAGTTAAAGTACACGATGCTCACAAGATTCACAGAATCCTTGTCATTTTAAAATTCAACTTAATTAAATATCTGCTACTGCAGAGCCTAATTTTACTTTCTTCCAATATTGCAAAGCTCATAAAACTCCTTCTCACTATGAGTTCCTGGATTATTCATTTATTTACTGATTCAAAATTTTTTATTCTGAAGACTTTCTGTTGACTCAGTCTCACTGGCTCTTCAGAGATGCAGAGTAACATCAGTGTTTTATAAGCAGAGCTTTGGCAATCTTCCATAATGTTTGCAACGCAACATCGATGAGGGCCAAAACACCATAATTCTCAGGAATATTTCTGCAGCCCCACATCCAATCTCAGGGTTCTGAAGCTTTAGATCCACCCGTCAGCGTTCCATGACTGCCAATGGAACATAGCATTCCATGGTGACCTTTGACCAGCAACCCCACAACCATAGTGCCCTTTCTCCTCCCTTAAAAGAGAGGAGAGCTTTTTCCCTTTTGCTTTCACTTTTGTGCAGTCGTGTTGAGGTAGTCATTAAGACCAAAATCTCAGAAGTCCAAAGGAAAATATTCTAAATAAATAAATAAATAAACACACACACACACACACACACACACACACACACATACATATACACACTTGGAGAGAAGCAACTGTGCAGACTGTGTTTGTGCTGTATCTTTCTTTTGAGATGCATATCTGGATGGGGACAGACTGTATATGATTAAAAAGAACACAACCGCTCTTGCAAACTCATAAATTAGAGGATGGATGTATTCAGGATACAAAAGAATTCCTCATTTTATAAAAAAATGAATCTTAAGTCCCTTTAAGTGTTTATTTAGAGATAATTAAGAACTTCATACAGTGAGAAACTCAATACTGAAGTATTTCAACTTATTCTTGATTATCAGAAACTATGATAAGGAAAATTAAAAATTACAGTAAAATAATATCTACATGTCCACTTTTAGTTTTAGTTTTAAATTTACTAGACAATGAAAAACCAGTTTGATCAAAATGCTGAATCCTCCCTCATTTACCTTCCAGGCCCTTGCTCCTCATCACCATGACAATCATTTCCTCTTTGATAGATGGATAGATGGATGGATAGATGGATGGATGGATGGATGGATGGATGCACGGATGGACTGATAGATAGATGGATGGATGGGTGGATAGATAGATAGATAGATAGATAGATAGATAGATAGATAGATAGATAGATAGATAGATAGACAGACATATGGACAGGTGGACAAATAGATAGATAGATGATAGATAGATAGATAGATAGATAGATAGATAGATAGATAGATAGATAGATCTTTCTCTATATATCTTCTCTCCATTTCTATGCCACCTACCTAATCCAAGATCCATCGTTTCTCTCGACCTCCTTCTGCCGTAGCCTCAGGACAGGCTCTTCTTTGATCTACTCTGCATAACACCTTTTCCAGCCTCATCTCATACCATGCCCATCACTTTCTTGCTCTCCGTCCTCCATCCACACTCTCCTCCCCACATTTCCACCAATTCTCCATGGTTACTCCCAATACTGAGCCTTTGCAATCCTCTTCCCACTGTCTCTCATGCTTTTTCCAACCCCTTTTTTTATTTAGTACCGATCCTTTCTTTAGCTTACCAATCACCCCCAATTTTTTATTGTACCTACATCAGTAAAATTTTTGTACTTGTAGCCTAATAAGTGTATATACACAGACACACTCAAGAAAATACACACATTACATACAGTTACAGATATGCTATGTATGTGATGAAAATACATAAAAATGGAAAACTTAAAGGGTATATTAAGGATGAAATTCAAAATATTATATTTTTAGTTGTACTTAATGATTAAGAAGCTCCTTTCTTCACTAAAAAAATGTTTTCAATAATATTTTTGTGAGAAATGCAATTAAATATGCAATGATTTGAAAATTCGCTCTAAATTCTGTTTACTTTGGTTTTTTTAATATCAATAGTTGTTATAGCTAAACAAAAGATACCTCACAAAGGTACGTAGTCAGAGAGGCAGTAGAGTTCAATAATTGGCTCTAGAGCCAGGATGATCAGATTAGCCTGGCTTAACCGTGTTCTTGCTTTGCGATCTTTGGGAGATTTACTAACTTCTCTATGCCTCAGTTTCCTCATCTGGAAAATAATATGATAATTGTATCACCCTCCACAGAGTTTTGATGACTAAATGAGTGAATATGTGTAAGCCACTAAGAATAGAGCCTGGCACAGAGGAAGTGCTTTATTAATGCTAGCTAACATTATTGTAGAATTTATAAACTCAAAGACATACCATAGCATTTGTGTACTTCTGGCCTCAATTTCTCTGCTTTGCTATGAATTATCATGCAATGAAAATATTTTAAGTGATACTAACTGTATCTTTGCCCCATAATCATTCTTATAAATTTCAGCTAAGCTGCCACTACAAAAGAGTTTATATCTACACAATTTGTCTATAAAATGTTTTAATTAAAGAAGTCATAAGTCCAGTACATCTTTTCTTTAGTCGTGGCTCACAAAATTAATTACTTTTATATTTCATTATTAAAACAGAATCTTGCAAATACCATAAGCTCAGGCATGTAGAAACATCTGTTTCTTCATCCAACTGTACAGCAAACCTCCCATATTGTGACTTTGTTCTAATATTTGATTCTTCAAATATTAAACAGTATTTTCTCTGTGCCAGTATTTACTAGCAAAGGAATATATTTTAATTTGGATCTTTTTGTTCTCTATGTCTGATTTCAGCCATTTTTATTACATCATGAAATCCACGTGGCATTTTGAATCTTGTTAATAAATAAGAAATCTCAAGAGAGGTTTTAAACTTGTGTCCTTATGTTTAGTGAAGACACAGTGTATCACAAAATGTTAAACATAATTGAAAATATTATAGAATTTTGTCCTCCTGTTTTGGGTTCTTAGGCTGCCTAGTATCACCATGTAATTTCTCAAGGCATTTTATAGACTTTACAAGTGGATCATAATTGCTTTACTTCAGAATATGTCCTAGGAAGAGCTCAAACTAGGAATGGGAGAGTCAGCCCTGCCATTTTCTCATTCACTCTTCCTGCATTATTAGTGTGTTCTTCAGTCTGTGATATCCATATGGTCACTTTTTTCAAGCAATCTATTCGTTTTGTGAGGATTAATTTAGTTGACAGCATAACCTTACATGATATGACCTGGGCAAAAGTATACTGTGATATATCTCAATATACCAGGAGCAAACAGAGGAATGAACACACCATTGTCAGCCTCTCAGTAGAGAACTTCCACTTTTCCTTCAGGATACCTCAGTCATGAACATGGCTCAGGTCTGACCTAGAGATTAATTTAGGGTGCCTGGGTGTGTCCACATATTATTAAATAATCGTCAAATGTGATTTTTTTTTAATTTGTAGATAAACAAACACATGTAAGTTCTGTCACTATCTTGGTGCTCCACCATTGGAATGCTTTGTACATGCTCTAGGGTATGTTACCTCCACTTTGGAGGCCACTTCATTAGCTCTTTTCTCAAACATCACTTCCTCAGGAGAACTCATCAGGGCCATGAGTGACCGCGGAGAAGTGACAGCCTTATGTATTGACACTCTGTGGAAATGTGTCTTTTCAAGGGGTCATCTTGCAGCTTTTCCACTCTTGACAGAAACAAAGTCAGTATGTGGATTGTGTCAACTGATCTAGCAATGTACATTATTCCATATGGTAGAAGAAAAAAAGATGATCTGGTTTTAATATGTCATTCTGGCCACTCAGGAGCCCAAATATTCCCTGATTTTGAGTTAGCATCAACATATATGCTTTATTTTTTATTTTATTTTTTGAATTGATTTTGACGTTTTCTGAAGTATATCTCTTGACCTCATTCTGAGTCTCTCTTATCCTAAAAGTCACAAGTTTCTCTCAAATTGAATTAGAAGGGCCGGCCCCGTGGCTTAGTGGTTAGGTGCACACGCTCTGCTGCTGGCGGCCCGGGTTCGGATCCCGGGCTCGGATCCCGGGCTCCCACCGGCGCGCTGCTTCTCCGGCCATGCTGAGGCCGCGTCCCACATACAGCAACTAGAAGGATGTGCAGCTATGACATACAACTATCTACTGGGGTTTCAGGGGGAAAAAAAAGGAGGAGAATTGGCAATAGATGTTAGCTCAGAGCCAGTCTTCCTCAGCAAAAAGAGGAGGATTAGCACAGATGTTAGCTCAGGGCTGATCTTCCTCACACACACATAAAAAAATTGAATTAGAAGATGCCCAGAAAGCTGGATCTGAAAAGAGGTAAACATTCACAGAATATAAAACCTAGAAATGAAAGTTAAAAATAATTTAGTAAAGAAAAAAATACACAAATAGGTTTAATTTATGAATCTCTCTCAGAGAAGTGATACACACACACACACACATATACACACATATGTATATACACATACACACACAGAGTTTGGCTAAGCAGTGATTAAGGTTGACAGACATAATAACTATCTACAAATGTTGTAAGGTATGCACATTAAGGAGCAGAAAAATTTCGAAGTAGAATTCAAAGCACGTAGTTAAGAGATGGTTAAATGTAAGCTTTGTTTCTGGAAATTCTTTTGCGAGTGGACACTTGTAGAATAAGAAATAAAGACTCCTCAAGGGAAAGGATAGAAAAATAATAATAATAATCACCTGTTTCTCCTTATTACATAGGACAAAAAATTCTTAAGGGTATTCTGTGAAGAATAGTCTTGAAACCCCAAAATAATTTATTGGATTGGTTGAATTACTTGATTTTTCCACATCTGATTTTTCAAATTCAATCAATTTCCAACCAGCTTTTCTACTTTGCCATCTGTTTCTGAAGCAAAACTTAACACAGTCTGTGGAGGATGAGGTTTGTTTTGTTTCTTTTTAATTTAAGTTTTAGTGAATCATGTCTAGGCTAAATTCCAGGTTGAATGGATCATCAAAACCCAGCATCACACCCACATGTTTTCTTAAATTCAGAGTAGAGCATGTTGTCTTTCTTGTTACATTTGAACCATAGAAATAGATTTACTATGCTTAAAAGCATCCAAATAACACGTGCAGTAATGCTTCCTAAGTAAAGAGGCAGTTAACAAGCATTTCAATACTGTTCGTCTCTACCAAGTACCAAATTCTCCACTGTGTTAACCCTAATGCATTTTGAAACTCGGTTTATTCTGAATCTGGTAGCTCTTACACAAGTGAATTTTACATGCTCTGTGTGGAATAATCTGGCACATGTTGACACATAAGGATAAACAACTTCACACGTTTAGCATTCTGATTATGTTATGGGGTGATCATGAGTTCAAATTTATCCCATTGGGGTATAAGAATTTATCATAGCAAAATAAATTTCCATACAACAGTAATTCTTTCCTTCTTCCTATGGTTTACTACTGAAATCACTGTGCATAAATAAAGACAAAAAATCTATGCCAATATAGCAATCTCTAACAACTGGGACAAAAATAATATGAGGTTCAAGTGAGAAATAATACATGAGAATTGGTTAACATATACAGAGTATTCAATAAATGTTAGTTATTATTATTAGATTTAAAACAACTCTAAAAAATTCTGATTTTCAGTTTTTAAAGGAATACATGAAGCAATGAAATGCTATCCATTTGCACACTATAACTATGACTGATTTAGGAAAAATAAAATCCATTTTAATGAAAACAGTGACTATCCTGCATGCTCTTATATCTAATATAAAGACTTATGCAGAAGTGTGCATGGGAAATGGCAGATACATACTGAGGTGCAGAAAAAGATCCTTGGATGTCAATTCAAATTGTTTACTAAATTCCCACTTAAGTGTTGCAGCAAGTTACTTACTTGGTGTGCTATACTTAGTTGAGACTTGAGAGTCTGCAGGTTAGAAAGAAGTTTTGCTACAAGAGGAAAACTCACTCCTAGAAGCCTCCTTAGGAAAACCTTAACTCCGCTGATTACCATTAAAACCTGCATCCCTTCAGGTACTGAATTTGTTTCATGCTAAATTATCTGTCTATAACTAAACAGTTGCTGATTTCTAGAAATGCATTCTAAAATTTTAAATGTATATTGGGTATACTTTAATAGGTTATAAATTTCTTAAGCACAGGGTTTATTTCCTTTGTCTCCTTTGTTTAATACAAACGGTACATTACCTTACAGATTTTACTCTTCATAACTGCAATGATAATGTTCAAAGTTAAGACATATGCGGGAAAATAATGTGATTTGATATCATTGCAGGCCCTTAATTTTTATTTTATTTTTAACAGCCTCATTGAGAAATAGTTGACATACAATACACATATTGAAAGTGAACAATTTGAGGTTTTAAACATGTATACACTCATGAAACCATCGTGGCAATCAAGATAATTAACATATCACTTACCCCCAAATGTTTCCTCATGCCTGTTGTAATCTCTTCCTCTGGCCTCTCCTCACTGCCCCTTCTCTAGTCCAGTCAATGGATCTTCATTCCATCCCTAACAATTAGTTTGCATTTACAAGAATTTTATATAAATGGATTTGTACATAAAGTACACATTCCTGCTTCTTTCACATAGCATAATAGTACTGAGATTCATCTTTGTTATACTGTGTATCAATAGTTCATTCCTTTTTATGCCTGAATAGTATTCCATTAAATTGATATACAATTTGATAATCCATTCACCTGTTGATGGATAGTTGAGTTGTTTCCATTTATAGCTATTACAAATAAGCTATTACAAACATTAATCTGCTTATCTTTATACGGACATACGCTATCATTTCTTTTGAGTAAATACCTAGGAGCAGAATGGGTGGGTCAAATGGTAGATACATGTTCAACTTTAAAGAAACTGCTAAACTCTTTTCTAAAGTCCTTGTACATTTTACATTCCCAGCAGCAGTGTATGAGAGTTCCAGTTGCTTCACATCCTAACCAACACTTTATATGGTTAGAGTTTTTGTTTTTGTTTTTTACTTTAAGCCATTCTAACAGAGATGCAGTGGTATTTAGTTATGGTTTTAATTTTCATTTCCCTAATAACTAGTGATGTTGAAAATATTTTCATATTATTTATTTGCCATCCAAATCTCTTCCTTGATGAAGCGGCCATTAAAATCTTGCCCGTTTTTATTGTACTGTTTGTTTCCTTATTATTGGGTTTTGAGAGTTATTTGTACATTATACATAAAAGTCATTTATCAGATGGATAGTTTTCAAATACTTTCCTATGGCCTGCAGCTTGTCTTTTTGTTCTCTGACCATTGTCTTTTGAAAAGTAGAAATTTAGTTCTGATTAAGTCCAATTTATCAATTTATTGTTTACTGTGTCATATTTGGGGGTTATATCTAAGAAATCTTAGTTAACCTAAGGTTACAAAAATTTTCTATGTTTCTCCTAGAAGTTTTATAGTTTGGTGATTTACATTTAGGTCTATAACCAATTTTGAGGGACTTTGGGGGGGGCTTTATAGTGTGAATTATGTGTAGAGGTTAATTTTCTGCATATAGTTGTTCAATTCTTCTAGCTCCATTTGTTGAAAAGAATATTCTTCACTATTGACTCATCTTTCAATTTTTGTTAAAAATCAATGACCGTATATATGTGGCTGTATTTCAGGACTCTCCATTTTGCTGTGTAAATCTATTTGTCTCTGTTGACATGAACATCAGACTTTACTGATTACTGTAGCATTAGAGTAAATCATAAAATCATGTACTGTTAATGCTCCTGTTTTGGTATTTTTGAATGTCGTTTTCATTATTCTAGGTCCTATGCATTTAAATATGATTTTTAAATCAGTTTGTAAGTGTCTATCCAAAAAGTCTGCTGAGATTTGGGTAGGATTTCACTGAATGTATAGCTCAATTTGGGGAGAACTGACATCTTAAGAATATTGAGGATACTGACCATTTAATACTCTCTCTCTCCACTCATTTACTTCTTTAATTTTTCTCAACAGTTTCATAGTTTTCACATCTACATTTTCACATCTACAAATTTATCTCCTTTTTTTTGTGCTTCCTAAATGGCACTTTTTTTCATTTCAGATCATTTGTTGCTTGTGTATAGAAAAACTACTAATTTTTAGTACATAAATATTATATCCTGAGAACTTGTTGAACTTATTCACTAGTTCTAATACATTTTTGTAGATTTCATTGGCTTTTTCTACATAGATGATCATGTCAAATAGGAATAAAGAAAGTTTTACTTCTTCCTTTCCATTCTAGGTGACTTTTATTTCTTTTTCTTACCTTATTATGTGGCTAACGTTTATAGTACAATGATGAATAGAAGGGATACAACTGGACATCCTTGGGATTTTTTTCTAATTTTAGGGGGAAATTATTCAATCTTTCAGCATTAAGTATTATGCTGGCTATATATTTGTCTGTAGATGTACTTTATCAGTGTTTTCTAGTCCTAATTTACTGAGAGTTATATCCTAAATGGGTGTGAATTTTCATTAATCATATTTCTGCAACTATTGAGATGATCATATGTTTTCTTCTCTTTTACTGTTAACAAGATGAATTGCTTTGATTACTTGTTTAAATGTTTATTTAACCTTAAATCCAAATAGAGAGTTCAGACATAGATGTACACATATATAGATCAATGGATTGTGCCAAAATAATTCATTTAGTAAAGCATGGTCTTCTAAATAAATGAGGTTGGAACAACTGAATATCTATATTCAACATGGAAAAAAAAAAATCCTTGACCCTTAATTCATGTGATACATAAAAATCAACCCCAAAATACTAACAAGCCTAAATGTAAATGGTAAAGCCATTCATCTTCTTGAAGAATACATAAAAGTTTTTCACGACCTTGAAAATTTCTTAGATGTAAAAATCAGACCGTGAACAATTTAAAAACAGCTTATATTTAGGACTTTATCAAAATTAAAAATTTAGCTCTTTCAAGGACATTGTTAAGGAAATTCATAGGTAGACCAGAGATTGGTAAAATATATTCAAAATATATATCTTTCGAAAGCCTTATATACAGAATATAGCAAAACTTTCACAGCATAATAATCTAAGAAAAATGACAAATTTTAAAAATGGGAAAAATTTGAGTAAACCCTTCAAAAAAGAAGATATATGAATAGGAAAAAGCACATTAAAAGATGTCCAACATTATTAATCATCAAGGAAATGTAAATTAAAACCACATTGAGATTTCACTAGATCCAAATTGATCTATAATTTTAATATCATCATAATGAAAACAGTAGGGATTTTTTCGTAGAAATTGACAAGCTAATTCTAAAAGTTATATGTAAATACAAATGATCTAGAATAATCTAAACAATTTTTAAAAAGAAAAACAAAGTTGGAAGACTTAAAATACCCAATTTTAAGAGTTACTATAAAGCCACAGTAATGAAGTTCATACGATTGGAATAATAATATATATGTAGACAATCAGAACAAAATAGAATCCAGAAATAGGACCACACATCTCAGATCAACTGATTTTCAGGAAAAGTACAAAGTTAATTCAATGGAGAAAGAATATTCTTTTTAATAAATTGTGCTTAGAAAAATTAGATATCCATATGGAAAAAAATGAACATTGACTAAGGTGCATACCTTTTACTATTTCTAAAAATTAACTCAAAATGAATCATAAACCTAAAGGTAAAATCTAAAATTATAAAATTTTTAGACAAAAACATAGAAAATCTTTGTAACCTTCGGTTAGGCAAAGATTATTTAGCTATGACACCAAAAGCACAGCCATAAAATAAAATAAGTGATAAGTTGAACTTCATCAAAATTAAAAATATTTATATTTTTAAGGACATTATTAAGAAAATGAAAAGATAGACTGGGAGCACATATCTGCAAAACAATCGTATCTGATAAAGGATTTGTACCGAAAAAAACACGTATATATACGTGTATCTGTGTGTATATGATGATGGAATGACACACAATATAGAATGTATAGATAAAGATTTAAACTATAATAAAACACCAGGATAATAACCATCTAACTTTGCTTGTTTTAAGACATTGCCTAATCCCTATCGACTCAAAGTCAGTCCTTGAGGCAACACCATTGACATCACCTTGGAGCTTGTGAAAAATGCAGCATCTTGAGCCCCACCTTAGAGCAACTGAATCAGGGGTGTGCATTAAAAAAAATCCCCTAGTGACTCAAATTCACATTAACATTTGAGAAACCCTGGAATCTTTTTCCAAGCTGGAATCTTCCTTGGCTGCTCAGAGCTTGTCTTGAGATCTTTAGTCTATTTCACAAGGTGTCAAGATCCCTAAAGTCTTTACTCTCCAACTAGAAAAACTTACCTATGAATATTTTTAATTCTAAGAAGAGTTTTAATGGCCTTCCCTGAATCTTTGCCTACTTGTTGGTGTTTTTCAGGAATCCATCTCTCTCTCTCTATCTCTCTCTCTCTCTCACTTTCCAAACATGGCAAGAGCAGAAATCTATCAAAATCCTACTTGCCCTTTGGGTGCCATTATAATCTCTGTGACTGTCCTTTCTCCTAATCAGGAGGGAATCACTTTGTTACCTGTCTGCCTGCCTTCACATAAGCTCCCTGTCTTTTGAAGCTATAGTTTTCATGTGTATAATTTGCAATGAATAATTACTGTCTGCACCTTAAATACTTCCTTTAGTAGCCCAGAAAGTTTTACACACTAATTTTTGAACCTGCTCTCATTTTTAAAGCAATTCTGTTCTGATCTCTGAAATACAATTTGAAAATCATTTAGATATACCATAAACATGCTTTGATATAAAATTGCAAAGTGGATTATACAATGTATAGTACTTTGGTTGTCATTTAGCGGCACTTTAAGAAAAGAAAACATACATCCTAAATTAAAGGATATAAAAGTGTTTTTAATTGTCAATATGCTATCTGCATGCCATATAAATGGAAGATAAGAAAGTAAAGAATAAAGGAATTCTCGCTCTTTTTCATCTTACTTTAAAGCCATGTGAAGTTAAAAGTAGAAAGAGTTGGGAAAACAACAAAATCAGAAATAATATACATTGAAGTCTGGTTAACATTATACTGAAAAGTAGATGAGACAGTTGGTGCCTGTTTCCTCCACATACATGAAAACAATGTTGTATGCAACATCTTCATGAAAGCAAGCGGGAGTGTAAAAGCTCGCTCTGGATTGATAAATTGGTTAATAATTAAAGATCATTTATTCATACTTATGTAAGAAATTACCTGGCAATTACATTGCCAATATATTACAGCTAGACAGTCTTTTCATTCCAGAACATCATATAAGGTCCTTACTATTTTTTTCTCTATATCTTAATATATTTTGAAAGTGAAAATATCAACTAGTGTATATTTTGCAAAATGGCTCCCATCTCCTAAGGTTGACATTACAACTATTTCTTTTAATATATTTTAAATTAGATGCTAAAGGTTTCTAGCCCTATAGAGAGAGCTTTATGTGTTTTTGTAGGGATTATCAAATCCCGGAGAAAAACTGGTTACTTAAATTTAACTGGTCACCCCAAGATTATTTCTTCCTATTTTAGGTCAACATTTGACATGGCTCAAATATAATGAGCTCTTGTGCCAAAGCCTGCATTTAAAATGAATATATTTCTCATTTAAAACATGAGCTATTGTGCCAAAGCCTGCATTTAAGATGAATATATTTCTCATTTGAAACAGCATGATATGATGTTTGCTGAAATAATAAAACCAAGTTTCTAAGTGAAAAACAAATAATTAAGAAGTAGTGAGAAATGCTTCACAAATTGAAATGTAATAAAGAGACATCAGTGGCTCACTTCTGGTTTCTTAGAAATATCATACCCTGACCTTTCGTCTACTTAATTCTCTGAAGTTCTTACTAAATACATTTTGCATTGATATAATTCAGTTCTCATTTAACCCATTGGTGTCATTCCAGCTTTTGTACCTACTCTCAGTCTCACTTGTCTTCTACAGATTTCTCTAACAGCTATGAATAAGCAGGGCTTGGAAAACAAGAAAAAGGAGATCAAATTGGTTCAGCAACAAGCTTTTGATTTTGTTTCTCTGTTGCTCATAGAGGATTTAACTGATTTTGTCATTTTCCCCTGTACTATAGACCATGAAAACAAAGCCTTTATAGTTCAAATGCACAAACTTGGCTGGAGAAACAACCAATTGACCACTCTCAGCAATCCAATTGCATTGGCATCAGAGGTTCAGTTTCAATGAGAAGGGCCCTTGGCACTGATTCTTTCTAGAAAAAATTTTCCTCAGGACCTTAGCTAAAAGAGAGAGACGATGCTAAGTGTATGGACTGGATAGGAAAAAGTTAAAATCTTTTCAGTGTTAGTTTACAGCCAGATGACTCCTTGGGCTTCCATAAGCTGGGAGAGAATTTTCCAAGGGTCTCTTGCATTTCTGCACATTTTGCAAACAGATGCACTGACAAGTTCTGTACTGGACTATATTTTCAAGGATATTTTAATAGAGAACAGCCATGGGAAATTGAGAACTGTCTTCCTCCAGAGCAGAAGGTAGATTTGTTTGCTGTCCACTATAATAAAGATAATGTTTCCTTCTGGGGCAAAGGTTAAACAGGTTTGTTTGTGGCTCATTATAAAAGACTGGATTTCCTAAGCTTGGGGGTTCCTCAGTGAGACATAAACACACTGCCAACACAGCATTCATCTATATCTACCTGTGTTTCCCTGTAGAAATTGGGCAGCATGAGGAACCAGTGGGAACATGGGGCTTGTGTGGCCTATTGCTCCATGAGTGATAAAGTCCTTTGTCTCTGATCTGAGAGTCTCATCTTTTCTGCTAGCATCTATGAAGCTGTGGCAGGCTAACCAGTTAACTTGCAAGCAGGGTAGAATCTCAGACCCTTCACACTTCCTGATGTCATATTCTAGTTATTTCTGAACATCCAGTGCACCTACCTTCCTCAAGTCTCACTAATATTTCAAATTTGTCCATAAGGAGGCGTTGATCTAAATGTTTGGGCCAAAATGTTGGTTTATTCTTTAATTGTTCATCTTATTTAATCCACATAGAGAGTACGAATAAAACATTTTTAAAGGCAAGAAACCTTTAGTTTTAGTGAAATAGTTGCAGTATCTTTACAGTGAATATGTTTTATATAGTGGTCTCTTTTGGCTTCTGTTGAAATATCAGTTCTCAGCAGAAGAGACTTGAACTGGTATATAAAAGTAATCAACAAGTCCCACTAGGGAAAGTATCTGAGTGGGGTTTGGCACAGTTGTTACTGAATTCTGCTCATATATAAACAGGCCAGAGGGAAAGCAAAGAGGTGACTGGCTACTGGGTTGACCCTCAGCTGGTACACAGACATATAGATGTACCAGTTGCATATGACTGCATTATAGGTACCGGTTGTTAATAGCTGGCATCGCCTCTGACTGGTCATGCATCCATACTGTCTTTTGTTTCTGCTACCACAGTACATTTTTTTCTTGTTCTGGGTAAAACAGTCAGGGTTAGGTATACATAATATTGGGATCACTTGCAACAATATTTTATCCAAACAAACTCTCTCACAGTGTATTAAGAAACAAGAAGATATCGAAAAACTGGCAAAAGATCCTGGGTAGAATGGGCAACCAAGACCAGTCAGAAGAGTTTCTGTTAAAGGGAAATTATTACCTATTATGAAATTGAAGTTGTATATAGTAGACTCAAAATACTTAAAAGCTGTTAAATTATACCAATATTAGAAGGAATGGGTCGATGTATAGAAAAACGTAAGAATAAAAGACAGTAGATTAAAGAAAATATTTCTTTTTCTTCTCTGTTCCAAACTGATAAATTATTTCTAGTATTCATTGACTCAAAGAATAAAATGATCTTAAGCATAGAAATAACAATTAAAGGGTGCAAGCTACATGCTAGGCAAAGATAAATGTTATTCACAGCATTCTTTGAGAAAGTTATCATAAACCCATATTTGCAAATGAAGATTGGTGCCTCACATAGACTAAATTCAAAGAGCTAACAAGGGGTTAGAGTACAAGTTTGAACTCAGATTTCTCTGACTCCAAAGCCTCATAAGTTTGACCATTTTTAGTCCAAACATCCACAAAGTTGTGAAGATTTAGAGATGACAGGCAAAGTGCTCAGCACAATGTCAGACACGTAATAAATAACTGAATGCTATTATTATTGATAATAATTTTAAAAAGCTAAAAAAAGTCAGCTGGATTTAGGAGTCCAGTTTTGTTTTAACACAAGAAGTCCAGTTCAATAATTCAACAAATATTTTTCAAATGCTTGCTTCTATTCAGACATTGGAATGCTGTGTCCTGGGTGAACAAAACTGAGTCCTCACCAGCAGGCAGCTTACAGTTTGGCCAGACAAGCAAGTGACTGGCAATTTCAAGGTCATATTTTAAAGGAAGTTTTGGTGAGGTTACTAAAAGTGTTGTAAAAGGATCTAGAAGACACACCTTCCTAGTATAGAAGATTCAAGATCAAGACATTTTTCCTGGTGTTTCATTTTAGTTAGACACACTTATTTGAGAAGAGTTGGTTGGTTCCTACATATGGCAGCTTGTTCCACAGAAGTCTCTGGTTGCTGGGCAGATCACTGTCTCCAGGATTTTTGCAGACTTAACAGCTGGGAACAGCAACATCCAGAGGAACCAGCAACATCACTGCATGTTTGGAGCCCTGTCATCTGACACCACCGAAGTCAGAAGTAACTTCTGTAGCTGATCTGGGTGCCTCCTCACACTAGTCTCCAGCATGAACTGAATGTGAGATTTTCCTTCTTGAATTAGTCAAAGCTCAGGAATGAAAGGAAAAGCTATACTATTATTCCTAAATTTTTATCTGTACATGCAAACTAAACTAAAAAAGAATAACTTCAAGGAATGTACTTCCTGTACAATCAAATTTGAAGTAAAGCAACTTTTGACTTCAAAAACT